>NC_084531.1:23906207-24206207 GCF_024500275.1 Phycodurus eques
TCGCTATTTTTTCTCTCTGTAGCCTCACTCTTCCCCCTCCAACGCCCTCATTCAGGCACATATATTATATTTTACTTCAGCTAATCTTCAGTCATCTCCTTTCCTTTACAACAAGATGAAAATCTTTCGTCTGAACAGAAGACAGATGATTGGAGATCTAAATTAGAGTGTGAAATTGACTGAAATACAAACAGGTACATTATAAGAAACAAAAGACAACACTTCTGAATTGTGTAGATGACAAGTAGAAAATAAATAAATAAATAAATAAAATGGTGAGATTATAACCCATTACTGAGACAACGCTGCTCTTCATCTCACACACACATCTCAGAGTTGACATGCGGCAGTCACACTATTTTACTTTTAAATAATTCTTTAATTTTATGCCCGCCAATATCCACAGAACACACATCACCTTAGAGTTGGTGGATGGCTCAAAACCCCACAGAGGATCTTGGAGGATGATGTGTGGAGGTGGTTTTCGTCTTGCGTTGTCCATTTCCTTTAATGATATATGAAAAGCTGAGAAGTTCATGTTCCCACATGACACAAACACACGCGCACGCACACACACACACACACACACACACACACACATTCTCCATCCTTTCTGTCCCCCCTGATCTCCAGGCACATCCTTGCCACGTCCGCAAGCACTTCCACCCACCTTCTTTTCCACACTACATTATAGAACAGCTTTCATTTAGATATAAATATTAGATATTTTGTTTGAATTATGCAAAAAGGCCATATCTGAGAAATCAGGAGATGGACAATTGTGGGTTTCCTTATTTAAAAGAATCAAATCAAATCGACTTCTCAGATTTAAACCGTTCAATTAAATAAATGAGTTCGAGTGTACTTCGAGTGTAGCGGAAATCTCACACACACATCTCAGAGTTGAGATGTGTGCTTAGCTTAGCTTCGCTATACTCTCAAGGGTTAGAAAGCCTCGTTTTAGCCATATTATGCTACTTTGACCAAAGCAGAAAAAAACCCATTTGGTGAATCTGAGAAAAATGCAACGAGCTGAAGATATGCTGCAAGTGTGTGAAACACTTTAAGGCTGATGAAAGCTTGACATTTAACTTCTAAGACACACACGAGGCAGGATGTTTCCTTCCAAGTTCCTCAAACGTAAAACTTGATGAAGTTCGTTTGAGCGGTATCAAGATGGTACGTGACATTTATTTAAGTGAACAGGGCAAAGGAATCTGAGATAACAGATACACAAAGACCGAGGGATAACGGAGAGATATTTACTGCAATTTAACAGAAGTTATTTTGTGTGCTGGTGGTTGTGAGTGTGTGTATGTTCTAAAATATAGAATAGTATAAAAACACACACACACACAAGGGGTAGACATAAAAAAACTAATATGAGCAAAGATGCCTCTGTTAGCTGTCTGAATTTATTATTAACTGTATGTATCATGATCTACATTAAGTACAAAGTACCTCTAGGCAATAACAATCCCTCCGCCCCTTATTGTTGTCATCCTGATCGACTGCCTCTTCAATTCCCACCATAGATTCTCCAATTCTGTACTGTTTGGGCAACTATAAGTGACTCTCCACACTACACCTTGTCCAGAACTTTGCTGCCCATATTATCACCAGACACCTTTCAATCCACCACATCCAATTTAAAATACTGATGCTGACTTTTAAGGTCACCCTTAACCTTGCACCTCCACACCATAACGCCACAATCGCCCTTACTGTCTTCTTCCATCCACTTCACTATGCCCCTCCTCTCCACTGTCCATGTTTATTTTGTTATTATTATCATTATTAATTGTAAGGTGCCCTTGAGTGCTCTGAAGGGTCCCCCATTATAGATCAATCATGCTTGAATTGTTAGCCCTTCTATGCTAGTATGTGTAAAACAGCAGGTACACTATGCTCCAATGGATCAGTGCCATAGCAGAGTGTTGTTTGTCCCATACATACAGCCATAGTGACCGTCAAAATGTTCCAATACAAACACATGGCCATAGACCAAAGCCCCGTCCGCTGCTGGTAAAATTCATTGCAGTGTCCATGAAGTGATAAACAAAGGAGGAGGCTGCACTCCATTGTTATAATGCTTTTGTTAGTTCGTGATTTGACTTAAAAAAGGCAAAAGAGCTCTCTTTTTGTACATGTTTTAAGGGAATGTGCAAATACATACATTTTCTTCCCAGAGAGACGGAGAAATAATGTAACGAAATACAAATGCCTTACATAGAATTTTCACATATCTGTGGTTTACGTCATTATTTGTATTCCTGGCAAATTTCACTTTTATTCCACTACATTTCCTAAGAAAAAGGTATACTTCAACTCCTACACATTTGCCATTAAGCTCTTCCTAACTCGTTACAACAAAATCAAATCTGAAGAAATTGTTCTTTGACGTAATACTTGAACGGGAGAGCAAAAAGTGGAAGAATAATGCTCTCTGTACTGATTGTTAAAAAGGGTACTGCATGTATTTGGGTTGTTTGCTAACTTTTGTTGGGTTTTACTGCTGTCAATCAAGAGGCCATTCCTTGGCACATGTCCCTCCCCCACTTCAGTCCTTTTCTTTTTCTGCAGTGAGACAAGTTGAGACCGAGCAGTTATGCAAGAGTGCAACGGCAGTTATGAAGTGTTGTGCGTGCATTGAAGTCAGTACTTACGGTATTTGTTATTGGACATATTAGCGATGTGCAGTATTTTCTTTGCTAATACTACGCGACGGCCTTTACGTGTGAACTGATGCGATTTTGTTTATTTTTCATTACTTTTTTGGTGCACCACCACTAGCAGCGAAGTCTTGTGCACATTTGTTGTATTGTCACACCTTCTGTGATTGCTGTGTAATAAGATTAACTTGTCTAATTATTCTTAGGTAAGAACACGGCTGTGGGGGAAAATCGAATAGCTCGGCTAAGTCGACTTCAAAAATAGGTCGACACAAAATTTCTGACCCAAAAAAACAAAACAAAAAAAAAAGGTTCCGCCGGAACCCATGTTTGACACGGACATTTATTACAGATGGAAAAAGTGTTGGGCCAATGAAAACTTAGCCAAAATCGACAATGAAGTGTCTGTAAATGATTTTTAAGACTGTTAGATGTTTAATGCCTATATAACATAAGTATGAGTGAACTGAATGGTAGTTAGTGGTTTCTGAGCTAAAATGGTAATCGCTAGCGTGCCAATGCTAATTGCAATTCTTATCCAACAGAGGTGGCTCGAGTAGCCAGATATTGTACTCAAGTAAGATTACTGTGACTTTAGAGTAATGTGACTCAAGTAAACGTAAAAGGTGGCCCTTCAAATAATTACTTGAGTAAGAGTAAGAAAATATCCTTGAGTTAAAGTAAGAAAGTACCCCGTTAAAAAAAAAACTACTAACGACTAAAGTACTGAGTAACTGTTGAATAACTTAAAGCTATAATCAACCATTTTTTTGTTGTTAAAAAAGTCGCTTTCACCTAAGCAACTACTAGAGGAGATGACACAATGCTGATGAAGAATTCGAGTTTAGGGGGGCGCCAGATTTACATACTACAGCTTTAAATCAGAGCATGACCATCAAATAAAATAAAAACAACTAAATAAAATATGAATGTGCAACTTCAGAGATTGCTGAACAATATCACTTAATCTAAAACATAATAAATACTTGAGTAAATGTAACGGAGTAAATGTTAACCATTTAGTATTTAGCATTTTGCTATTTCAATTTCTGTACACCTAATTTATACCATACACTCAGTACCAAGTTTAAGGGTTGAAGCCCATCCCTCATAAATGAGAATAAAATGCATGTTAGTAGTTAAAATATATACATATATTGTTTTGTTTTTGTTTTTTTTAATAATAGTGGGGAGGCAAGGCGATTATTATTTGATTAATCAATCAATGATCAATAGGAGAATCAATTCTAAAAAGATTCGAGTGACAGCCCTAGGTATGTACATTTACTGAATGTTGCTTGTAGTATATGGAACTTTTTTCTTACTGTATGATTATGCAGACTTATGTCATCTGTATAATGTTTATTACCGATTTTGGTGAGAATAAGCAGTACAGAAAATAGAGGAATGGATGGCATTACAAAACCACAATTTGAGTAATTATCGGTGTATGTGGTGAAAAGTAAAAAAGAAACTAAATAAATCTCCTTGTTAATTTTAAATGGAAATCCTGTAGTGTTTCTGGAGTGGGTGAGGGCCATAATAGCCGACTGCAATTTTCACCCTGAACAGTAAATGAGTGGGGTCTATTGTGGCCAACCATATTTTTTACTGACAATACATATTGACGGTATTTAAGATGGAAGCACCTGCGGCTGACTCTCCTGCTCACACAACATTTCCAGTCGCATATGACGACCAAAAACACGACGGTGGTCAATTACTGTATCAGGTGTTCATAACGAGGAAAAATGTTACTTACCCGTGGTCGTACAGTATTTACATGAATGCTTTTGTATACATTGGGTGAAGACCCTCTCATGCCTATCTAAAGTGACGGAAATATCGTCCTTTAAAAAATCTCCGTCCAACATGGTTGGTTAGGTTAAGTTATATTAATGCAGTAAAGTCAAAACGACAAAGTTATTTTAGTTATCATGAACTTGTTTAGGCATATGGTTAATGTGATATCCAGGCTAAAAAATAAATACAAACATAACCACTCACTGAAAAAAAAAAACTTAAATTCCAATATGTAAATGCATTAAATGTGACAAAATAAGTTGTGATACAGTACAGTTACTGTACATTATTAGAAAATGATAAAAACTATAGTATTTGACACCAAAACTATATTTTACCGACTCAATTAGAACTATATGGGACTCGGGGAGGGAGGGAAGGGGGTACTTAAAGAACACTGAGGCAACATTTTTTACTGGAAGGTCTGCCCTGAGGTGTTTCTTTTTTTTGTAATGAATATGTGCATGTGTGTATGTGTGTGTGGAGGGGGGGGTGTTGGCCTGGTCATGTCCAATATGGAAGGAAATCTGCTCCCTGACTCTTGAGTCAGACTATCATCAGTCATAGAAAAGAGACGCAAACCTGAACGGACCTGGGAAAATGTTTCACTCATGATTTTGTGCTGTGGTTCTCTGCCCCGTGGCATGCATCACACAACCACCCACCTTAAAACTGTACTTTTGTAAATTCCATGTGACATTACAAAATAAAATACGTCATTGGGGATGTACACTCAGTGGCCACAACCTTAGGTACACTTGTATTACAAGGGCCGTATCATGATTGTCATCATGATATGATTGTCGCTTTATGACATTCAGTCCTTCATTCGTTTACGGATGGACCTGCCCTGCCACATCAAATATGGTAGACAACCTGCTCCTGAAGATTCAGTCTGTGTGTACATCTATGCTAAAAATTGCAATCTCAGATTTTTAACGATATAGTTTGCAGTTTACTGTCTCCATATTGTCAATCACTTTGTCTTCTCACTTAAATCCATAATCGATGCGGTTTAGTTAATCTGTGATCAGCGATGAGTGAAGCAAATTTAGCTGGTGGTTCCACCTTGTTAGAAGTTGTGTCTTTATCTTGCAAACCTTGCATGTTGCGCTTGTCTTTTTCCCGATTTCATCAAAAAGAGAATCCGTGAATCCAAATGTAATCTTCGGAACTTCCTCCATGATACGGGCATATGTACCGGTGGCTTGGTTTGCCAGATTGCCAGACTGGTGGCACGCACAACACAAAAAGTAATAATTCAAAAAATAATAAAATAACTTTACGTTCAAATAGAAAAAACACATATTGACATGTAGTTTAAGTCTAAGTCGAGTCTTTGACAAGTTTTAGCCAAGCAAGTTGCAAGTCAAAATCAGCGACTCGCGTCCAAGTCATGTGACTCGAGTCCCCCCACTCTGATCTCTGTGATAAAGTTCACTGCCAGCCTTCCTTGCTGTTGCTTCTGCTATTCTCTCTTCTCTCCCTCTCTCTCTACTCTGCTATTAAATATTCATCAAAGGCTTTTTCCACCTCGACGTAGACGGCTTTAGCTCTCTGTTGGCCGGTTAGTGGCAGTGTGTCGGAGATGTCGTCACTCATGTCGCCCATCACGGACAGGAGAGAGTTAACTCTGTAATGTTCAATGTAGCCCCGATGCCATTCTCTTGAACTGTGTTACCGATTGCGGCTCCTCGATATTGAAGTTACCAGATGGTGGGATGAAGAATATTTGATCTGTCATTTCCCCGTCTCTCTCCAGGCTCCAGTCTAGGCCTGCTGCCTACCGTTCGCCGCTGAGCTTGAGCTAAGCCTCTGCCAACCACGTTAACGATCGGATCATATCAGACTTACTCCACGCAGCTAATGTTGCCTAACGCAAGACTTTACACACAGTAAAGTGCCCGCATTCTGACACCATAATAGAGTCCAATGTGTTGTATCTCAATAAAAGAAACACAAGGCTTCGGGTTAATTTTCATGTGAATGTTTACTTAACATCTGTACACTATCAAATGCTACTTACACACACGAAGCAGCAACAAAACATTAATACTAATATATTATATATTCTATATTCTCTCTGCTCTGTGGGAACAACAAATATTACTGCAGTTGAGCAGGGGACATGATTTGTCTTTTTTTGGTGTGTTAATTATGCGGCATCTCTCCCGGTAGACCACAGTGCTGCCTGGTATGCTGTGGCACAAAGCGGTACTACACTAAAGGCAAGCAACTCTAAATTCGAACAATATTTTTTTTAAACAAAAGTTATCATTTTATTTATTTATTTTACTAACAGGGATGTGTTCATATGTCCGAAATGTTTGTAGCGTGAATGTTCATAAGTAGTATTAAAAATCTGCCTTATAGCAGGGGTGCAACGGATGAACCATGATAATACTGGGGGAACACTGTAATACAAATACCCGCTTGGTAGCACAGTGACTAGATGCACTGTCCCTCTAAAATAAAGACAGGGATTTAAAAAGTTGTATATTGACAGCTGGTCAGATTATTGACATAGTTGTCATAGTGCCGAAAATGGTTTATTGTTTTTTTTTTGTTTTTTTTTGATAGCCTCTCAGTTTTGTACCAACAGTATTTTGCTGTGGGAAGGACATCTTCATCTTACGAAAGTCACAGTGAATTTGACAGTAACCCAAAGTAATCCATAATCCTCTAAATCTTCTAGTCCTCGCCTGCATTCTTTTCAGAGCAGAGTTTGTATCCAGGTATCGTTTTAAATCGTACATAAAGTCTATCCTTTGTTGCTGCTCTTTTCATTTTGAGAGCAATAAATTGATTAAATACAGTATTTTACGCTTTCGATAACACAGTAGTGTGTGACACAGCTTATGAGACAAGCCAGACACTAACTAAGTTCATGCCATTGGAGAACACACAAAAATATTGAATTATTACATAATAACAGAAGAAGATGGTATGCTCAGATGCTCAGAGTACAAGTCTCACCCCTGATCTGTCATCTTTGGTTATCATGTATGTGTCCTCAGTTATCAGTCAAGGTCCTATTGGTTCACCAATTTTAAGAAAAAAATGATTACATCAATTTGATTGATTGGACTGTAGGCACAGGTCTGAATACATTTATGTTGTATTCATTATACAGTACATATGTTGATGTTATGCTTATACATTGTATAGTGTTCAAGTTTTGGTCCAGGAGAGGAACTAGGTTTCGAATTTGAAAATGTTTGTACCTTGCCCAAAACTTTAAAATGATGACAAATTAGTTTTTTTGTTTTTTGGTAGCAGAAATTAGCTACAGTAACCCGGTGCTGTAGGTCTGTCACTGCTCGGCCAGGGGACTGACACTTGTCGCCAGGAAAATAGAACACTTGTGAATATACAATAATAAGCCTAGCCTACTTTTTCCTACTAAAAGGTGAACAAGTTGGATGAGGACATTGTGACAAGTCTGAGGCTGAGCACGTTCAATGAAAGTGTGTTCTGACTGAAACAGTTGATCCTTTGACGACTCTTTCCCCCCCTCTCTTATTGCATATTAAAATGAACATTTATCATTGCACTTCAGTTATTCAACTGCTCTGCAAGCAGTAACAATACCTTTCAAAGTTATTTTTTAACACTTCTAATGAATGGTTTTCCCCAGGGGGCGTCAATCAAAGCCGCAAAAACAAAGAAAATACTTCTATGCTGCGACTGGTACGAGTGTAAAATGGTTCCGCTGGGTGGCGTCAATAACAGGTTTGATTATGGTGATTGATTTTGTTTTTGTACCATCCAAAATATTGAAGGGTGACTCCAAATTGTAGCACTCAGCACATGGTAAAGACAGCATAAGTGTGGTGTGTGTGGGTGCGTGTTAAAAGCATTTTCTCTCTGTTCACAGCCTTTTAAAAGCAGTAGAGTCTGTTTCGAGGCAGACTGCTTTGACTGGCAGTCTCGGGAAAGAAAAAAGCTGCTTGTCTCTCGTGCCCCTTTTAGAAGGGGAATTTTGTGTCAGAAACTGTCTCACCTTCTGTGCTTATTTTTTAATTTCTGCTCACGCCTTCCAGGAAGGAAGTTGCATTTTCTCTGTAAAACTTTGATTTAACGTTTGCACTGTTAAACATCCCTTTCTTGGAAATCTTGACTTCACTGCTACTATTTGACTACGTCCAGAGCCTCAGACCCTTCTCAACCAGGGAACAATTTCTGATGTCTTCCTGCAGGCACTGAAAACATCAGCCGTAATTTACACGAAATAATACATTATATTGCTTTGACACACAAATGTTACTTTCCTCCCACCGCAATTTATAAAACTCTCCTTGAATGACATTAAACACAAATTGTGGCAAATTCTTTGTTCTTTTTGGGAAAACTGAGGGGAGTTCAGTGTATTTTGGTTATGCTGTGCCAAGGGGTGATACTGGACATGTTTCATGAGTTTTGCATTTATGTTAGTGTGCACCCTAGACCGCTGATCTAACGCCATTGTGGTGAATTTGATCAGGGCAGAGGCAGACACATAACACATACTCTTTTCCCCATCTCGATCATGTTTTTCGTCCCCAGAGCGATGAGTGTAGAATCAGAATCAAAATCAGAGTCTTCTTTATTTGGCAAGTATGTCAAAAACACACGAGGAATTTGTCCCATGGAGTTGGAGACAGTCTGTAGTAGATATAGGAAGTTGTGGCAGCCGGCTGGGAGAACCTCTCCACGTCATGAAAGGTGGTATAGCCGCAGCAGGGTTACGACACTCAAAGTTAGAATTAACTGGATAAAAGTTCTCGCAAACCACATCGCTGGGCCACTAGCAAGTTAACTTACACCCACACGTTACAAGAAATGAGATCGCAAAAAGCAATAAAAACAGGTCAGTAAGGATGAGAGTAAAATAATAAAAATAATATTTTTAGTGAGCGTTTTAAATCTACGCTCTGCCCATTGCTCGTCAAAATACCTAATTTCCCTGCTGTCATTTCCTTCTGTCAGGTCTGCTGTGTGTGTGTGCCCTTGTGTGTGTGTGTGTGTGTGTGTGTGTGTGTGTGTGTGTCTCATGAGTGCTTTGCAGGGTTGACGTGTGGGAGTCGAGCAGCTGCACCTTATCTTCTTAATAACGCCTGGCCACTCTTAAGACACTGTGGGACTCCAACCCGCTGTCAGGATTCAGGTTTCAAGTTGGACCCAGATGCAGACAGGACAGGGAGGTGAGTTTGTGAACGAATGTTTATTGTAGATTGGAAGCAAACAGAGGAACTCTGAGAACAAGATCCGGGATTGGCAGGGTTCCAACGAGGACCGGTCTGGCAGGGTAGGAGTCCACGGGCCTCATGTACAAAGACTTGCGTGGATTTCCTACTGAAACATGGCGTACGCTCAAATCCAGAAAATGTCGTACGCACAAAAATATTCAGATGTATGAAATTCTGCGTACTCATGAATCCAAGCGCTTTTCCTTCGTACATTCCAATTAACGTGGAAATGAGCGCAGATGTTGGAGTCGCCGACTCCTCCCTCTCCACGCCCACATTTGAATATGCAAATCACATTTAAATGAACCCTGCATCTGAGATGTCGATCTCTGCATGATCAGAAAAAAAGGAAAATGAGCAAGGTAATGAAGAAAAATACTTTTTCGGAATGTGAAGTTGCTCAATGAAGTGGAGGTGCGCTAGAGAATCCTTTTTGGCACGTGAAAGACGAGTGAATGGGACAGCGCGTGTGTTGCTGTTCATACAATATAATAGGCGGCATCAAGGATCGCCTTGATCAATTAATAGATCTATCCATCCATCCATTTTCTGAGCCGCTTCTCCTCACAAGGGTCGCGGGCGTGCCGGAGCAGGAGGGCAGGAGGCGGGGTACACCCTGAACTGGTTGCCAGCCAATCGCAGGGCACATACAAACGAGCAACCATTCACATTCATACCTACGGGCAATTTAGAGTTTTCAATTAACCTACCATGCATGTTTTTGGGATGTGGGAGGAAACCGCAGCGCCCGAAGAAAACCCACACAGGCGGGACCCGGGATTGAACCCTGGTCCTCAGAACTGTGAGGCTGACGCTCTAACCAGTCGTCCAGTCAATTAATAGATGTCCTCACAAATATCAGTGGTTCATTAAATGCCCTGGTTAACAAATTAATTCTGAGTCCTTGCCTCAATTGCCTTGTTGAAAGCAAATGTTGTTGAATTGTTCATCAGTGCTAATTGTTCATGTCTCGCTGATGTGCGGATTTATGAGAAGAGTTTCCCAGCATTACCTGTAAGTGTCGCTTAAGCACCAAAAGCTGCAGAAACGTGCAGTTGGCGTGAGGCACCGCGCAGTTCCACGGTCATGTCACTATTGATATATCTGAACTTTGCCATGAAAAAGAACGGACGCCACGTTTTTGTGCGTTCGCACTTTTTGTACATGAGGTCCCAAGTTGTTGGTGGGCCGCAAGAGGTGAGCACTGGTTTGCAGGGAGCAAGGGCAGATGGCAGACCGGGGACAAAGAACAAGAATGAGGTAGAGATAAAATTACGAGATCTTTGGGAAGCAAGCGATAGACAAGGTGGCTAGGCTACGAACTCGACGTAGAGTGTTGACAGTCTGGTGATGAGTTGGAGTCCCACAATGTCTTAAGAGTAGTCAGGCGTAATTAGGAAGATAAGGTGCAGCTGCTAGACTCCAACACGTCAACCCTGCAAAGCACTCATGAGACACACACACACACACACACACACACACACACACACACACACACACACACACACACACACACACAAGGGCTGGACTCAGCCCTGACACCTTCTACGTCATTTGCAGTGCGCCACCAACTGGGCTAGTATGGGAAATGAATCTGGCATTCACTAAGTATTAAAAGAAACTATTGAAGAATACAGCAAGATGTTATAGGAGCTGACAGGCTTAATCAGCATTTTGTCATCTCCTACTATTGACTTGGGTGAAAATATTTTTTTTTAACAAAAAAAATCAAGTTGTGGATTCCAGCTTCACAGTACTCAAGGCTCCTATGCAAGCCTAATTTCTACCTTGTGTGGGCAATGTTTACTTTTGTTAGTATTCCTTGTTTATCTCTGCTAGAACAAAGCCATTTTGCGGTTTTGCATTTGCCTTGAGGGAAGGCCGGTGAAATTCACTCTGCATGTAATGTACTAACATCGACTCAGGCTGGTGACCTCACCTCTTTCCTGAAAGTGAGCAGGGATAGGCTCCAGCTCAGCTATGACTGTAAAGAGGACAAGCGATGTTGCAAACGGTAAGATGGACAACAAGGACTTTTCATGATGATGTCTTGTAAAAAGAAAGCAGTATCGTTTCCTCGTGGCTAAAGGCCTTCATTGAGGGTGTCTTTTGTTATTATTTTTGATAAATGTTGCATTTGAAAAATTTCAAGGCACATGGAAGTTGTGCTTTTTTCCCTTCCCTAAGACTGAGATAGAGCATCACTCTACTGCTATGCTGATGCAACGCTGACGATATAGCTGCAAGTCAAAGATATGGCACTTTTTCCACAACACACACAGACTCACACCAGTGAGTCATAAATAACACGATGCGGTATAGGTGTGAAGAAAGCACTTTTTTTCACATTTTGCCATACATCACGCTCCAACCACTGCAATGAGCCATCAATACGTGCGCTGAGGGGTGGGTGGAATCGCCGTCGGGTTAAGAGGACTATCTGGTAGTGGGTGTGGAAGCCTTGTCAATCAATTCTCATCAGTCACTCGTTTGACTCTTCTCCTCCCCCTCCAAAAGCAAAGTTATCTGAAAATAGAGTGACTCTAGACTGTCCTCTTTCTTTGAAAACGGATGAATATTCTGTTGTGTGGGAAGTACAGAGTGCTCACACTTGAATAAACCTGCGAGAGCACCAATGGATGTCACAAATTCAGTGCTCTTCTTCATTATTTTGCAAAGCATGTAGCATCTTTAACATTGGAAAACAGAAGCCCAATATTACGGCACAGTGCAACAAACCTACTCCTCACTAATTTATTATAATTTTAGAAAAACAAACTATCTCATGGTCTAGAGTCTAGACTCATACTTTTTGATAAAATACTGCACACTGAAAATGTCTGCAAAATAACACAAACGGAGGCTTGTAAAAAGATCATATTGTTGTTTGGTATAAGCCAGTGTCACGCATGACCTGAATCAAAATCTATTTTTGGATACTTCTTGACACAGATCCTATTGCAATTACCCATAAAGTCCTGTACTATCCCTGCAAATGTACAGCATGATTGAAACTCGCTACAAAAAGGACTGCTTTAAGGGCTGGTGTTGGAAGTAAAAAGAGAACTCATAAAATGTAAGGTATAACTGTCAAATGTGGAAGCAATAAAGTCTTAACTGGTTCTCTGACAAAGTATGGTGTCCTTGTGTTTAGCGCTTCAGTCTCACAGTTCTGAAAAATAGAGGTTCAGGTCAAATTTTGGGCAGGGGCATTTTTGAAAGACATTTTATCCAAACTTGGTAGACACATCAAAGGATTACAGATGTTTTTTTTTTTTTGTTTTTTTTTAAACCTGTTTAAAAAAAAAAAAAACTGTAAGGCATAGCTTTATGCCAGGTCAAAGAAAAATGGCAGAACAGATACCCCGTCATGTCACCTAAAGGGTGACTTTTGTATCTGTTTGTGTGGGATTAATAGTTTAAGAAGTTCCTCTTCATGCACACATTACGAAAAGACTTCCAGTTTCTCTTACATATTGTGGGAACGGCACTTGTATCTCAATATTCTTTGGTCCTTGCAAATCAATAATTACAAATTACAGTCAGCTCTAGTGTGTGGCCCTTTGGTCCTCTAATTTGTAATAGATGTAACTGCATATATATGTGTATATATATATACACTATTTGAAAAGCTGTTCATACAATATAATTCATTTTGGATGTTGGGATTGGATGTGATACTGATGTTGAACCTGACACAATGGATGACTTTTCATTCGTCAGTGAGCTACGCAGCCCAACAAAGAAGCTTTACGCTGTCTGAGCATGAGTCTCATCTGCAGTACACAGTGCATATTGCATGTGTGCGCCACAGAGACGGTGACCCATAGTTGATCTAAGGGCTGCTGAATGTGGCTGCGCTCATAAATCCGACCAGCAATAACGGCAGTGATTTGCAGCTTCAGAGGAGCCATAAACATGGGGACTGAGCGGCCTGCTGCCCTCACAGGAGGCTGAATTAAGCGGTGAGTGCTTAGCGCCGCACGTTGTATAGTGTGTGCGCTTATGCTCAAGGACACAACTTGCTTGGGGTGAGAGCCAAGTTCTTACTGGCTGAAGGTTTGAGGGAAATTCATCGACGCTGCTCCATTGACTGTGACAGCAGAGAGGAGGGACTCGTGCAGCTGGTCAGTTAGCCGCTGTCACCTTTCTAATCGGCGACATTCTTCAACAGTAGATGGAGCGCACAAAGAATTACAGTGGTTAAAAGGAATTCACTAATATAATACAATACAATTCCTCCCGTTGGTCCCTTTTGCTTCCTCCCTATGTTTTATGCTGCAAAGTCACTTGCTTGTTTAAATTACATTAAAAAGTACAATTACATCCATTTTTCTGTACCGCTTTATCCTCACAAGGCGTGCTGGAGCCTATCCCAGCTATCTTCGGGCGAGAGGCGGGGTACACCCTGAACTGGTCGCCAGCCAATCGCAGAGCACATATAAACAAACAACCATTCGTGCGCATATTCACACCTCAGGGCAATTTAGAATCTTCAATCAACCTACCACGCATGTTTTGAGGATGTGGGAGGAAACTGGAGTACCCGGAGAAAACCCACGCAGCCACGGGGAGAACATGCAAACTCCACACAGGCGGGGCCGGGATTTGAACCCGGGTCCTCAGAACTGTGAGGCGGATGTGCTAACCAGTTGTCAGTACAATTACATATGTAGAGAAATTGCTTTAACATTGTTATGCTTTTCTTTCAAGTATTCATTTCAGGCTGACTGCAGTTTTTTTTTTTATTTTACTTTTTTTTTTTGCAAGGAAGAGTGATTCAAAAACACCTAATGCTGCAATTAAAGCAAAAGGTACTACACCGATGCAACCATTTTTATATTTTTTTACATTTTCCCCCAAACAAACTGTTTCTTATTCAATTAAATTATACATATTGTTATCTACATTATTATTATTATACCTACATTTTTTACATTTATTTAAGCAAATATTTCTTATCATTGTATTATAGTCTTATTTTATCAATGCCATTATATTATCATTGAACTTTTTACAGGCGACCATTTCATATCCACAATTTTCGACATCCGCTTGCTTATGTGCATTCTGCCAATCCTGTTATGACTAAGTAATGTTGCTGTATGCATGGATGCATAGGCAACAATGGCAAGTTTCATTGTTTGTATGTTTTATCATTTTAGCGCCAGCTTTGTTGTCTCCCACTGTAAAGCTCCCTTCTTAACATGACAATAATGATTGATGCAAAAATCGTTAGTGGTGACGTGTAAAGGTTAGGAAAAGGAGGACATCAAAGTAAAGCTGCATACTGTACGTCTGTGCAATATACCATTTGTGGAAGTTTGCAGTATTGATTGATTTAGAAAATCAATCAAATCAATCCAGAAAGCTCTTGTGAGATGGCGTGTGTGGCCAGTGATGTGACATTGATCCAGTATTAGAGAAGTACTTCAAATAGAAATCTGAGCAGCAAAGCATTGTAAGGGGAAGCAGGGTGGTGCCGGTGGGAAGCAGAGAATCTGTTCCGTTACAATTCTTCTCGCGTCTTACCATGATGGGCATCTTAATAAATTGCTGCAAATACACGGAGCACAGATATGGAGTTTCTATACTTGGCTCACTGGAACACAACACTGATTGGAAAAATCCCAACAAATAGTTGAAAGCAAATCCACGTTCATCTTTGACAAACACACGCAAAGAATTCCGAGTGAGCAGTCATTAAACAGAGCAAGATTTAATTCCGACATCCCTCTGTTTGTTCTTTTTAAACAAGTGTGCTACTTTAATGCTGAGCGATCTTCACAGTGTTCTGGCCCATCTGTTGAGCATCTGGATTGTGCGGAAATGGTTTACCAAAGAGAGCAATACCAGCGGTCGTGATGACATAAAATACTAATGCGTCCTTTTATAAGGATGCTGAGTAAAGTGTAGGAACCGTAAACCAAATCATTTCAAGCTGCTGCATGAAGCAAGTGACAATGTTTTTATTCCCAAGTGGTTTCAAGGGATGTGCTCCGAAAGCTATTTGGAAGTCTGCCTTTTCCTGTCAGAGGAGGAAAACCCACATGACAAAAGTCTGCGATCCTATCAATTCTCAGTCGTCCAACTGTGGAACATCACCTCCAATGTTATATATACACTGACATGAAAAAAATCAGTCCATTCTCTAAGTCAAAATATTTGTCCTCTATTCAAATCATTCATCCATCCGTTGTCATGAACACGATCAGGGTGTAAGCCTATCCCTGCTGACTTTTGGGAAAGAGGTGGGATGCACACAATCACAGGACACATATACAGTGCAGATGTTAAACAAACCATTCACACCGCAATTACGCCCGTGGGAAACTTTTCGTCTTCAATTAACCTAACAAGCATATTTTTGGAATGTGGAAGGAAGCCAACGTTTCGAATGCAGAATATTTGACTGAAGAAGACGAGTTAAACACATGTGGCAACTATAAGTTGAAAATTCTCCTGAACATCGTACCCATTATTAGCTGAAAACATGCAGGGCGGAATTGAAATAATCTACCTTCAGAGGTATTATCAGCCAGAATGACACCTATGTAAACAGGGGTGTGAAGTTTAACACTCGACACTTGCGACGCTGTTAAACAAGTATTTCATGTCACAGATGTATGTACTGTATGTATGTATATGATTGTACGTAGGTTTTGAGTTGGGCTTTGAAGGTGAAATAGAGTCTTTGTTCAGTGGAGTAAGGTTCCAGAAGAGGGGGCAGGCGGGGCAGTGAGGTGGAGAGAGAATTAGGATCTAAGGGTGACCAGATGACTTTGGGCGAAAGGCGGACTACACCCTGAACTGGTCGCCAGTCAGTCGTAGGGCACATATAGACGCAGACAACCACTCGCACTCACATTCACGCTGTCACTGAGTGGGAATTGAACCCACACTGCCAGCAACGAAGTCAGGCGACTGCACCACTGCACCATCAGTGACTAGGTGGACTACCAGAGACAAATTCCTGGCAAATAAAGATGATTCTGATTCTGATTCTGAAGTAACAAAGTACAAATGACATACTGTACTTCATACTGAGCTACATTTTGCTGGTCACTGTAGTTTACTGAAATACAGGAAGACTTTTACTCACTGCATTCGAAAACAGATGTCTGTAGTTTCTATTCCTTTCTCAAATTAGACTCATTACTTTTTTCAAACTTTGCTGATGTCGACAAGCAAAAAAGTTGTAAATAGAGTGAGTTAAAGGATACGTTCTGAAATACACTCCAAGCGCGCTCTCTACACTGTTGTTGGAGTGTGCCGTTCGGTTATTCTGGGTGTGCCGGAGTGTCAGGCAGGTCGAGATGTTGACAGGCAGAACAGACACATTCAATATGGCGGACGCACTGACATTGGCCAATGGCCAACGCGCTCGTTCGTAAACTCATAGAAAAATGGAGCGCGCTCTGCTTCTTAGAGCGCAGTGAGAGCATCAGATTGAATTTCTGAACGTACCCAAAATCAAGATTTTGTATTATGGATGGACTTGGAAAGTAAACATGCAGATGGATTTTTCAATGTATTTGAAATTTAACGGGCATCCAGTGGAACTATTTTTATGACTACAGTGATGTGGTGCAAGGAGGGGTTCTACACAGCTTATCTTCATTAGGGTCACACGTGAGCTGGATTCTGACAATTGCTGCTTGAGGACTGTTTTTCAGTGTCTGAATTTTTCAACCAGACAAATCTCTCCTCTACTATTCCTGAGGAGTTCCTTTTAAGGTCTATGAATGATGCACCAATGCTTCAGTGTGCTGGGACATCAGACGTTGGAGTGAAGAAGAGAGAGAGACAACATGAAGCGATGATTGTAGAACAGAGACACAGGAAACTACGATGAAAGCGGGATCATGGGAGGGTAAAGGTGCAAAGTGTAGAGATGTGCTGATAGCAGACCAGACAGGCACAGAAGGAGGAAGAAGAAGCAAGACGGCACAGCAGCACATAAAAAAAAAAAAAAAAAAAGTAAAAAAAACCTTCAAGTATTGTGAGCCTCAAGAGGGGATCAGAGTACAGAGTGACGAGTGACCTTGTGGTCATCTGTCAGCTCCTCTCTAGAGTCACTGAGAAACACAAACACACAGTTGTAAACTCACTGGTCACAACATTAGGTACACCTGCACAATCTGATGATATCCAATACAAGAGCTATTTTTTCATTGATGCGATCATAAAAATATTAATTTAACAATATAGTAGGTGGCTAGATCACAAACTAATAAATATTCTTCTCAAAATTCATTTAATTTTCGTATTTTATAAATAAATGTAATTTTCCTTTTTGGTTGTATTTGTGATCGCTTGGCTATTTATGACTTCAGTTGTTCCTATAAATGTAGCTTTCCTTTCGGGATGATCATAAAATCTATAATAATGACAATAATAATTACCATTGCAATTGTTGCACCTATTGAATTGATGGCTGAGTGAAAGGTTTCCTCAAATTGTTTGGCATCAGCGACAGCAAAGTGCCTGAAGGGTGACGGGATGCAGGTGGTAATTTAGTGCCATCATTGAGACGAGCCTCGGGAGTGCGTGTCAAGTATCTCACCAGATTCTCTGCTGCACGCATTGGTATCGCTCGATGCTGCGTTTCTCGTCATCGGACAGAGAACTGCTCCGCTTCTCTGACTGTTTTTTTTTTTTTTTTTGCTGCTCACTCCAGTATTTTCAGGTCCGTCTGCAGACTGGAACACAAAATGTACAATCCTCTATCACGGACAAACTGAGTTTAGGAGCTGAGGTCGGATTGGCCACGGCCGACGTATCTGAAGTTTGTTTGTAACTGAAATGTTCTCTCGCAAAACGAATTGACCAAGCGATGACGCGTAATTTCGAAAGCTCATAAGTTCTGGCGCTTGTAAGTCAAAGTGTGAAGTGTTTCAGTTGCAATAAATACGTTCCAGCCCTGACAAGGAAAAAAAAAAAAACCCATCAACATTCATTTTTCAAAGGTATTTTTCACACTTTCACGCCTTTTTTGCCGTGTATAAAAACAAAAAGTAATAATATTTGCTCTCCACAGATCCTGTCAACGCGTAAAATGAGAGCACAAAACACGACTGTACCTAGTGTATTGTCGGTACTTCTTCCTCTTTGGGGACTACTGGCGGCCGGCATACAAGCTTAATGGTGCAGTTAGCGTCACCAACTGATATTGTTCTCCCATTGCAATGAAACCAATGTGAATTGATCATGGCCAGATGTTAATTCTTGTTTTCTGTTTGTTTGTTTGTTTGTTTTTTGTTTTTTTTTAATGAAATGCGTGGATGTTGTGAAGTTTACTGGCGCCATCTAGCTCTATCATCCATGGGCGTCGAACTGGGGGGCATGTAGGGGTGCCGGCAGGGAGTCCCTGCTTGTAGTCACCTGAGGATTCTGCTCCTCATGTGGGTTAAATTGTAAATCTCTCTGTCACGCTTGTCTTTGATGTAGTAGACATTGCTGATCATGCTGTCGGCCAGCATTTGTTGATGTTCCCTCTCCAGATCCTAAAAAAAAAAAAATGACTCAGTCAACTCTTAACTAGTACTTGAGACTAGACAATAATAGTAACCTCACAAGCAGCACATATTAAAAATGACATGTTTGAAAATGGTCAGTTTTATGTTCTTAGCCTTGAGACTTTCTTGCAGCTACAACCGAATCCTTTAAAAAAAAAAAAAAAAAAAAAAAAAAGGAGCAAAGAGTTGACATTGTGGATTAAGTGTCTCCCCTTTTGCAAACTGTTCCAAGAGCAACACTGAACTTGAGGATATATTCTATCTTCATACCTGAAACTCAGCAAAGTGTTCGGCCCTCTCGGCATCGTACTTATATTCCGGATCCATCATCAGCTCGTGAATTTTAGCTTCGTACTCCTCCACTGTCTTTTTCCTCTCCGCCAGACTCTCTTGCTGCGAGCACACCATCGCTCATTTTCATGCACAGCTGATGAATGACAAATGCAAATGTAAAAGTTTTTGTCTCCTGACCTGCTGGTCCTACACCTCCTTGAGGCTCTGCTCCCATTCTGTCTGGTCTTTCGTGAGCAAGACTTCATGTTTCTGCTGGTAGATGCGCCACAAAGGAAGGGTGACCATTAGTGACACGTTAAATAGCCTGTGATAACCAACCCACGGACAGCAATGCTTTTAGCTTTAATACTGATATGAAGCAGATGTATGTTGTCCTATTAGTAGTAGGCACACGTGCCAACTACATGAAAACCTAACGAACGGCATTGATGTTATTGTGTTAAAACGCTTTAAGCAATTGATATTTGAACACAAACAGTGATGTAGACAGATAATATAACAATACTCACAGGCATATGTTCTTTATCATCTACAAAGAATGCATAATATGAATGTGGCTTGTACTGAGCGATCTACTGTATGCAGAACGTCATGTGATCAAACCCTGAAAACAGAGTTCCTGTGCATGCTATGCTAACGAGCATAACTATAGTTTGATTCCCTGATTGTTTGAAGCCAAATTTTTCTTCATGGCTGGTGTCTTTCATTGAAAAGATTCCCTCATTTCATCGTTTCCTTGTTTCCTTCCTTGTTTCCTCATTTCCTTGTTTCCCTGTCTGTATGTATGTAATGTATACTGCCCCCAAGTGGCCAAGGCATGTACACTAGAAGGAGCAGCATAACCAGTTGAAGTGAAGCAAAAATATGTGGTAACATTTTCTGAATTTCTTTACATTCTATTTAATTATGTTTAGGGTTAGTTCAAAATTCTAATCTCCGTTGCACGGCGTCTTTATGTCCCATTTTACATTCAACCAAAAAGCTTTCCCCCTTCGGTGAAAATACATTGGTGGGTTTGCGAGCTGTGCCACCGCGTTCCCTCGGCTCAAGCCATAGTAATAATACATAAAGGATCAAATGTTGATTAACATCAATGCTAAACTATATTCATAATGTGCCTGTTGATGAAAAAGCATAGCTTGTGACCAGAATGTATGCAAGGTAGATCCCTCGCTCGGTACGTTAAAAGATGAATGGAGCCGGCAGCTTCCTTGCTAATATCCACACTTTCCCTATAATTCTCGCCAGCGTCCTCTGTCTTTAACAACCTGCTTCTTCTTTAACTCGTCATCTATCTTTTTATGGTTTAAGAAATGTGATCAAGTACAATATATTGTACAAACAGCATCAAACGCCTGTACGTCCATATATACAGTTGCTATTTGGGATGGACATCTCGTTCCATCTGCGTAGCCTTCCCTTTCCGCGTGCAGCAGCCAATCATGTTGAAGTGTGGCGGGTCTTGCCGAGAAAGGGCGTGGGATTTCTCAGAATATCTGTGAAATGGGACATTCCCTTTCCGGGTGTTTCGTCTTTTGTAATTTGTTTCGTCTTTGTGTTTCGGTTTTTGTTAATTCGTTTTCTGAAATGTAAAAGTGTTTTTGGCTTTTGTTTATTTGTTTCCTGAAATATAAAAGTGTTTCTGCTTTTGTTAATTTGTTGTCTGAAATGTAAAAGTGTTTACACAATTCGTTATATTATTTTGCACTTACAGGCCACTGTAAAAAACAGATGTACCATCAATGAATCAGTGAATAAGGGAAATGACAAGGTACTGTATGTCACACCGGAAATACTCACGTTATTAGAGGGAGGGCAGAGGAACTTGAAGAGATGTGGAACCCTTTACTGAACTTTATTAATCAATGGGGTTGGTGGGGGTTGGCTTGGGAGGAAGCATTGGGTCCCTGCGGCCTCCTCTGGGTGGCCGGTTGTCGGGGTGCCTCGGTGGGGCCGGTGGACCGCCTGGGTCCTTCGGTGCGGGAAGCGTCCCGTCTGCTGGGCTGCTCTCGGGTGGACTCCTGGGCCCGGCCCCACCTCTCTTGATTGGGTGGGGTCCTCAGGCTCCGCGGTGCAAGCACAGCAATTACAGGACACTTCTGTCAGTCATTGTGCAATGCGAAACGCTATCAATTCACTTGCATGTGTCGGCAGGGACACACCCCTGGGACTTTTTCGCTGGGTGTGGGGCCACTCACTTATTACGACATATAACTCATGAATATGCAAATTGCTTGAGTATCCCCTCACTCTGGTCCTATACCATTCTATAATTTACATAGCCACTCCCACCACACTTAATTTTCACTACCCTTGTCCTGCATGCTTCCTCTCCTGTCCTTGTCCTGTCTTATCTTGTCCTGTCCTTCCCTCACAGGGGTGTAGCACTACTGCCCCATACAACACTGATATCTAATGTGTCATTGTTCTAGATATATAATGATTTACTTTCCTCATCTTGTTTACAGTTAGTGCTTTATCTTTTGTTGTCTTCTTTTCTCACTCCCCTCCAGAAACCTTGTTCTGTTCGACCGATCGACTATGATTCTCAATAAATATTCATTATAATACTAAGAAACCACAGCAGCAGCTTAAAAACTCCACTGTGACACAGTGAAACTGTTCCGGTATAAAAGGGATACAGATCCTCCTTTCTGCTTGACCTAACAGCTGAACAGGACAAAAAAAGAAATCAAATCAATGGGGTGCATAACCACCTATTGTATTGTAATTTAATGTGGAGTTGCCTGACGTGTGGAAGCTCTGTTGTTGTTTTTTGTTTACTGTCATTGTCTTTATAAAATTTGAGAAAAATCAATAAAGATTATTGTGAAAAAAAGTTAGATGCAGGTCATACATGTTTACATGAACTGTTTCTCTCACACAGCCACTTGTATGAATCTTTCTCTTATACACACACATTAAAGGGATCAAAATGTTCTATTTACCCACATTGACACCTTTGCTCTATATGCCGTTCAGCAGAGCGAATGCAAATAATGCTGTAAGCCAACGCTAGTCTGTGCTAACATCTGCCTTCGCTTTGGCTCTGACATGATAGTAAATCTGTGCCGTCTGAAAATGGCAGCACTGCTCCAAGCCTGGTTACCAAATCATTGACAGAAATTCTGAAATGTTTACATTAAAAAAAAATAATTACAATCGCTCACTCACACACACATTTCCGAAGATTCGAAGACAGCTAACAACACATTTACTTGGTTGTATGATTTCCCATTTATTGGATGGGCAAACACTCCAGAGACACAACTATTTGTATACAAGCGATTAAAAATAAATTTCTATACATTCGGTGACAGCAGCTTCCTGACAATGACACACACGGTCCTATTACGGCTGACAAGCATTGTGTCATGGTCTGTGTTTTGGTTTGGGTTGTGTTTAGTTTTGTTCCATGTTTTCCTGTGTTCCATGTTTGTCGTGTGCTCATTAAGTTGTTGTGTCCACCTGTTCTCGTCTGCTTTGTGTCGACCAATCAGCTCTCTCCAGCCACTCATGTCTTGTCCAGGTGTTCCTCGTTGTCTCGTCTATCTGTTTGTATTTAGTTCCCTGGTTTCTTTCAGTTCTTGTCGGTTCATTGTCGTTGTCACATGTCTCTGCCATGTCATAGTCGTCAGTTGTCTTTATCATTGTGGTATGTCATTGTCAGGTGTCATTTTCCCTTTCTATTCCACGTCTTACTCACAGGTCATAGTTTGTTTCCAGTTTTAGATATTTGAGTGTTTCTTTGTTACTTTGATTTGATTGGTATCTGTTGTGGGACTTTGTTCAGTTTTCCCTTTTCTAAGATTAAATATTATTTTGAGACTCCTGCACTCCTGCCTTGCCTCCCTGCTTCCCTGCAATTGGGTCCACCATGTTCTTACCTTGTGTTACTCGCCCTCTCCCTAACCACGTACGTGACACATTGCAAATCAAGAGGCTGAAGAATTGTTGGATTTATCTCACCCAACACCTATAAAAATGCACAAAAGGAATGAAGACGCTGGTTTCTTTTTCTCATGAGGAGGGCGTATGGGAGATTGTTCAGATTACAGCCTCTCAACACGCTCTAAACAATCTCTCTCGTCGCTCCTGTATTTATTTGCAATAGGGAGGTTTCTGAGTTTACAAGACATAATGTACTAAGCTTCAAGACACAACACAGTAGGGTTTCAAGGTGAAAACATGGGACCAACACCTGCCACGTTACCGACCACGTCCTTGGTCAAGGCGCCCTTCCATCGGATGATTCCTGCTGAGTCATCTTGAAGGCGAGACATCTTCCTTTCTCAAAATCGTCCATAATACTAATGCAAGCTAAGCAAATAAATGATAACTTCTACAATATATTTAACATTTCCCTCCTGTTTATCATGTATTTGCACAAATTCTCATATCATTTTACAGTCACTTCATTTCGATTTTTTAACTGTAGAATCATTTTTATGAAACAAATACATTTACACTCAGAGTAAACTTGACATACATGAATGTTGTAGTTTAAACATCGTAATCACCTGGATCAGGAAACAAATCCGGTAAAACAACATCATCATCGTCATCATTATCAACATCCAATAAATGATACATCTGCTCCATGCGGTTCCATGTGGGTAATTGCTGTGGTGATTAATCTACAAAAACATCCATCCAGCTGTCCCACAAGGAGTGTTGATTGAGGGTCCGTAGACCATCGGTGGCTCTGGTCAAGCTGCCATCTGAAGCAGTATTGTTTGTTCTCCAAACATACCGCAAACACCTCCCTCTTTTGCGAGGAGCATGTCGACAGCTATGCGGTTTTGGAACGTCCTTGAGCTGCTCATGCACAGCTTCCAACCCACTCTGAGTCCAATTTCCTCATCTCTGTACATTGAAGTGGATATAGTTTATCCCATCAACATTTTTATTCATCGTACACCACCAGCATATGAAGTGTTCAAATCCTCCTGCAACTTGGTCAGCTAATTTCTATTGATTAGGAACCCCACGTGGAACACCTATGGCGTCGATGTATGTTTTATGTTGGATAATTGTGCCTCTGCCAGGATAAATCTCTTTTTTGTCTATGTTCTAGATTGGACAAAAACATTGGTGCCCTTTCCATTAAATCTTGAACAGGCATAGGGTATACTGACACATGCAATATCAAAGTGATAATAGCGCACAATCCAGATATATCTTTAGGTAATCTATCAAACAGTCTATCATCTCCGCACCACCGCCAGATGTCGCTCCGTGATACTGGCATAAACTTTGGTCCGACTTTTAAGGTTACTTTACACTGTGTGTCGTTCAGTGGTCCTCATTTTTTGCCTTTACTAATCATGTTTATACAAGTAAAATTATTCGGTGCTACTAAAGTAGAAAACATTGGTTTGTGTTTATCTGCTTTTGTTATGGGATATATAGGATCCCATGATTTACACCTCTCAGTTGGTACAGTAGCGTTCATTAATGGAATAATACAATCTTGTGATAATTGTGCCGGAACTATGCGTAACAAAGGCCTGGGACCCATGCAAACCACACAATCTTTTCTCGTTACATTTGCTGCTTGTTCCACCAATAGTAACCAATTGTTATTTTGTCCTCAAACCCCTGTGACAACAGGGAACCAATCATCAGTAGTTATGTTGTTAACCATTCAAATTTGTCCACCTTTCTTTGAAGTTTTCAATGGCATTTCTGGTTCCCATAACACAATGCTACTCGGAATTGGGGATCTTTTCCGCCAGAATATGCCCACAAGCTCATCATCAAACACACTGGATGACTTGATTTTGTATTTCAATATTAAACTATGGGCCGTTTTGCTTATGTTAAACTTCTTTCTATGTTCTTTTGCTGTTTTTTTTTTTTTTTTGACCAACTGGACCAATCATAACCTGTTTCACCAATGAGGTGTTCCCATCCAAAGCCTATAGTTGCATACCAGTCATATCCAAATCCCCAATTCTGCCCATTCTCTTGAGCATCATTGGTGAGAGCCGCATATGGAATTATGATTAAAGCAGTTTGATTTTGGGGGGCACAAAATATTAAACCAGTTTGCCGCGTTTGGAGGCCATGCCCACAGTTCTGATCATCAGCTGTACTCCTTTTGATACGAGTTAATGATTCAAAATTTTCCATTATTGGGTTCGTCATATTGGTCCAGCTGGTAGGTGATTTTCTATCTAAAAAATGCGTTGTATCGTTTAGGGTGGGACGTCCCGTGTACCACATCAACAAAACCAACACCATAGTAGCCAAAGTTGCTACATAACAACTTATCGAATCTCGTAACCAACGTGGGTGTGCCATTCTGCTGAGTTCTCACTAAACGCGTTGGTGTCTTTTTTTTCACTGACCAGCAAGTGTTTTCAGAATCTACACATCTGCTCCCGCTCCGTTATCAGACTTTTGCTCACCTTCCCTATTTGAGTACTCACCTGAAATGACTCTTTTACAGTGTGTTAAATGAACCCACGTATTTCTTTCTGCTATTTTTAGGGCTGTTGGAGTTGTCAATAACACTTGATACGGTCCTTCCCACTTTGGTGAATGCCAGTGCTTCTTTTTGATGCTTCGAATTAGGACCCAGTCTCCCGGTCCAACCAACTTGGTTTCCTGCTGGGAAACATGTTTACTTTCAGCAGATACTTTTAAATCATTTTGTTTCTCTAACAACTTTCTCATGTAATCAGCTAAGTTTGTTTCGTCATCAAGTTCCCATTTTTGTTTAAACAACGGAAGTCTATAAGGTCTTCCAAACAATGTTTCGTAAGGTGTTGAACCTGTGGTGCTTGTAATGTTGATGTACATTTTAACGAGGTCAAGACACTGTGTCCATGACTTTCCTGTCTCTTCCATACATTTTTTCAGTCTATTTTTTATTGTCCCATTCATTCTATCCACTAGACCTGCACTCTGAGGGTGGTAAGCACAATGGTTTTTCAAATTGATGTGGATGATGGTTCCTGTTTTATTGATTATTTGATTTACAAAATGAGTCCCATTATCGCTGTAAATGGTTTCAGGTATGCCATATCTTGGAATGATGTCTTTACATAGTGCTTTTGCCACCGTCAGAGCATCAGGTGATTTTGTTGGGAATAATTCGATCCATTTAGAAAATGCATCTATGATAACCAAACAGTACTTCTTTCCCTCACTTTGACTTAATTCTATGTAATCCATGTGAATGCGTTGGAAGGGGTATGTAGGCACTGGGAATTTACCTCTAGTAGGTCGCAATTGTCCTTGCGGATTATGTCGTGCACAGATCATGCATGCTCTACAATAATTCTTTGAATATAAATTGAAACCATAGGTTGTAAAGTGTCGATGTATCTGTGCCACCATCCCTCCGGTTGAGACATGTGACACACCATGGCTCAATATAGCAGCCCATTTGAATAGTTTTTTTTTTCTTTTTCTTTGCTAATGTAAATTTCATTTTGTAGTTTTGCACTTTGTTTTTCCCAATAATTGCGTTCTTGTTGTGGAATACGCATATTGGCTATCAGTATAGATTGTAACATCTTTATTTATCATTAGTTTGCATGCCGCCGGCACGGTGGACGACTGGTTAGAGCGTCAGCCTCACAGTTCTGAGGACCCGGGTTCAATCCCCGGCCCCGACTGTGTGGAGTTTGCATGTTCTCCCAGTGCCTGCGTGGGTTTTCTCCGGGCACTCCGGTTTCCTCCCACATCCCAAAAACATGCATTAATTGGAGACTCTAAATTGCCCACAGGTGTGATTGTGACTGTCAATGGTTGTTTGTTCCTATGTGCCCTGCGATTGGCTGTCAACCAGTTCAGGGTGTACCCCGCCTCCTGCCCGATGACAGCTGGGATAGGCTCCAGCACGCCCGCGACCCTAGTGAGGAGAAGCGGCTCAGAAAATGGATGGATGGATAGTTTGCATGCCTCGGTCAATGCTACTAATTCAGCAGCTTGTTCAGCCAATTCCTGACAATCATACTGCGTGCCTTCATCAAGTAAGGGTATTAGTGTGGCTGGATTTAAGGTTGTGTATCGCTCAACAGTCAAATGTGGTTGTGACAGCAAGATGGCCATGCAAGATAAATGTCTTGCAGGTGATAAAAACGCCATATTCGTTTGCAATAGGAGAGCAGACCCTGTATGTGGGACCTTAAGAGTTAATGGATGAAATAACACAATTGTGGAACTGCTCTCTACTGCCATCAAGGCTGCCACAACTGCTCTGACACAATGCGGTAATGCACACGTCACTCTGTCCAATTTAGTTGAAAAATAAGCTATTGGTCTTAGCTTATCACCGTATTGTTGTGTAAGTACGGAGGTCATGTAATAGCTTTTACAATCTACCATTTGAATGAATGTTTTATCATTAAATTTGGAAGGACCAGCGCAGTACTGGACACCAAATGTTGTTTAATGTCACAGAAGGCCTTTTCTGCCTCTGTACTCCATTAAACAGGTGATGTCATTTTAAGGTTGTCTTCATGCATTAATTTTGACAATGGTGCAACAATTTCTGCATAGTTTGGAATCCATGCTGTACAATAATTCGTCAGACCTAAAAATTATTATTATATGTTTCTTCGTCTGTGGTTTAGGATTTTTTAAGACTATAGCTTTCCTGTCTTCTAATATAGTCCTTCCTCCTACACTTAAATTATGGCCTAGATATTTGACTTGCCTTTTACACAATTGCAATTTATTTTTGTTAACTTTATGTCCCTGCTAGATGATGCAGTAAGGCTAATGAATCTTTGCATGTCTCTCCATCTGGAGATGCCAGGAGAACATCATCTACATATAGTAAAATTTGGCTCCCTCCTCGGGGAGTGAATTTTTTTTGTCATAACTTGTGAATAAATGGTTGGACTTTCACAGTAACCTTGCGGTAATCTAGTAAATGTATATTTTTTGCCCTCAAATGTAAATGCAAAACCAAAATTGACTGCTCTCTGTATTACTGCAGTATTTACTGCCTTTAAGTCTTGTACCATTCTCCAACCCACTGAAGGTGGGGCCTTTTTTACGGGAAAAATGGGTGTGTTACATGGTGATTCTGGACACTCCACTATTACTCCTGCCTTAATTAGTGCTTCAATTACCAGTTTGATTCCTTCACGTGCATCTGGTTTTAATGGATATTGACAAATCCCTGGTCTATATTCTGTTTTGGATCTAATTTGTACTGGTAAAGCCCCTTTAATAAGGCCTACATCAAATGGTCCTGTTGACCATAATTTTTTTGGAACTTGTTTTAATATTTCCTCACCAATTTCAGTGAGGATCATTTGGTCTAATCAAACAGGATGCATGTGTTTCCCTTCATCACCCTGTATTGTCCAAAACATCGCCTTCCTATTTAGGCCAGTTGATGCACTGTATTCCAGCTTGTTTTCTATTTGCTGCCAATCATCTGTCTCCTGTCCTTGTTTTACTAATGTTCCCATATGTTTCCACTGTGACTCAGAATCTTTGCACAATGAAATGTGTGGGACACTTGTATTTTTATACAGTTCCTTTAATTTGTCTTGTAAAATAATTCCTGCCGCGACTTTTGCTTCATTGTCTGTACAGATAATCTACAGTAATGTTATCAGTCGCATGTCGTAACTTTTTTTCATATCCTGGGTTTGGCCGTGGTGTGTTTTTTGTACCACAGAGTTATATGCCGCTCATCACCTTTTTTATTGTCTTCTACTTCCGTTATAAACTGCAAGGCTGCAGACAACAGGGCTTTTCCCATGTTTAACGGTGGTTTGTCTGAGATATCGATTGCGTAATAGAATATGATTTCTCTGATTTCCAGTGTCACATAGAGGTCCTCTCTTTTTAATTCATTTTTTTCGTTTCACTACAATATTTCCATTTGATGATGGAATGAGTACAAGTCCTAGTTGGAATAAGCCATCTCTTCCCAATAAATTCACAGGGCACTCTGGGACTTCGAAAATGGACATTCTACAAGATCTCCCCTGTGGGTCTCTAATCCGCACAGGCTCAAGTTCCATGGCAAAAGTAATTTGCCCATTTGCAGATCTATCTATTGCCTTATGTCCCGATAGTTTGGAACCTGGAATATTTTCCCTACATGCAGTCCTACATGCTCCTGTATCGCAAAGAAATTTCATTTCTTTCCCATTTACTGACAAGGTTATTTCAGGTTTTTCAGTGTTCAAACTCAGAATGTCCTGTAGATTGAAATCCACTTCCGCATTCTCTTTAACACAAGAGGATTTGTTAAATTGGGAAGCAGGCTGGCTTAGTCATGCGGTAGTTTGTCCGTATTATCTTTTATTTCTTTTAGGGCAGTCACGTGCAATGTGGCCTTTCTCTCCACAGCACCAACAGCCTGTATTATCATAACTAGCTCGACCTCTAGCATATCTTCCTCTCCCACGGCCTCTGCCGCGTCCTCTAAAATTTGCTCCCCCTCTGCCTTGATAGTATATTTCTGCTCCTTCGTTGAGGAAGACATCTATCTTCTTTTTTTTTGTCCTAACACTCTCTCTGCGTGGAGGGCATGATTAACATATTCCTCCAGAGGGCCAGTTGCTAGGTTTATCCAATATTTATCTACCCATCTGTTAATGTGTTCTTTCGAATTCGCATGTAAAGCATTTTTTAACTGTTGTTGATAAGGGCCCTGAGGATTGGCATCCTCATTCAAGCCGCTGTTTGCTTTAAAACAAGCGGTCATTCTAACCCTATATTCTTCAAAAAGTTTGTCGTCTTTTTGTTTCACCCTAATAATTTCCGTGTAATTTGCCCTTTTGCGGAACCTGGCTATGGTTCTTTCTATTAAAGCCCTAACTCGATGTTGTAATTCTCTGTCATTATGTGGCATTACAACACCATGGTGTTTTGGGTCCCAATCTCCTCGGCAAAGGTGCCAATCAGGCCCCATTGCAGTCATCCAAATTTGTTGAGTTTCTGTTTCATTTAAATGATAGGACTGTCAAAGATTTTCCATTTCCTCAACAAACTGGACAATGTCTACTTTGTAGGGTGTGATGCCGGCTACGGCCTTTTTCACATCCTCATTAGTCCAGGTCCTATAGACCAAAATAGTTTCTTTATTTTTGTGTCGACACTTTATTTCGTTTCGAAGTTGAACTAATTTTTGCGAATTTAGCTGCCCAGCGAAACCGTATTTGGTTATCCACGCGTTTAAATGTTTTATTTTGGAAGGGTTTTGGAGTTGAACATATTTCCAATCTTTAAACGTTAGGCGTTCTTTTGGATCCGTTTTACTGTTATTTTTTTCCCCATTTTGTGAATTTGGAAGTCAGTTTATTTGCACCTAGAGTGACCTAAATACTGACTTCATTCAAAATGACACGGTGACAATGAATGTCTGAGTTTTGGTAATCCCCCAGCTTCTACCCACACGGGGCGGAGGATTCTTGCATCTGCTGCCAAACCCAGTTGTCACTTACAATCCTGTCTATAGATTCATACTTTTACACATTCACACGATACTAGTAAAATTTTTACAAACACACGAAAACACGGAATTTAAGTACGTACAGGACTCCGCCGTCCTCGCGGAATTTGTCGGACTCCGCCGTCCCTCTTTTACTTGTCAGTGACTAGAATTACACAAGGTTTATTCTGCCGCAGACTTCTTAGTCGTGCAATTCACTCACTCTTTAATCCTTTTTCCTAAAAAAATTTAAAATTTAACTCACCAAAGTCATCTTCAATCCTGTGGATTGTCGTCAACCTTCAGATCCCAGTTGAGGAGAACGAAGACCAGTCCCGGAAAGGGTCTCAATTGTCGTGGCCACGGTCTCTTAACTGGATGTCGGCTCCACAACTGGAATCCTCGGGTGTATTGACATCCGGCTCGAAGGACCAATTTAAATGTTGGATTTATCTCACCCAACACCTATAAAAATGCACAAAAGGAATGAAGACGCTGGTTTCTTTTTCTCATGAGGAGGGCGTATGGGAGATTGTTCAGATTACAACCTCTCAACACGCTCTAAACAATCTCTCCCGTCGCTCCTGTATTTATTTGAAATAGGGAGGTTTCTGAGTTTACAAGACATAACCTACTAAGCTACAAGACACAACACACTAAGGGTAGGGTTTCAAGGTGAAAACATGGGACCAACACCTGCCACGTCCGACCACGTCCTTGTTCAAGGCGCCCTTCCATCGGATGATTCCTGCTGAGTCATCTTCTTGAAGGCGAGACATCTTCCTTTCTCAAAATCGTCCATAATACTAATGCAAGCTAAGCAAATAAATTATAACTTCTCCAATATATTTAACAAGAATCCCCAACTAATGCATGCACTGCGTTCCTGTTTGAGAAAATTAGGTTTAAAGAGCACTGCGTCCATCTGTGGAAGGAAGTAATTACCTTTTTAAGGACGCCAGGTCTGGTGAGGTGTCGTGCCATCAGCGAGCAGGTGGGAGGTGGGTTCAAGATATGGCGAGTTTGCATGTGATTGTCTGGGTGTGGGCTGTGGCCGACAGCAGCTCCTGCGTGAGTGCGCTCATTGTTTAGGTGTTTTACTCTTCACCCGGCGTTCAATAAACAGTGGGAAAATGAATCGATATAGCAGGGAACACTTTATATATATACTGCAAACCACCCCAGTTTGGCAAAGTAAAACAAAATACATTTCATAAGAAAAACATTATTCAGTGACTCACTACAATGAAAATTTGTATGTCTATAGCAGATTAAATTTGTTAGACAATGTGCAACAACTTTGTTAAAGACTAAAAATCCATTAATGCAGTTACTTCTCCCATTTTGCATAAAAAGATAAACCGAAGAGAGAATGAAAAGTTAGCCAATTTTTCGACACAAATGAAGAAAAGTTGAGTTTTTAACACAAGTCAACTTGACTTGTGTTAAAATTCTTTCAACGGTTGCTTCACTCTGTTCTCCTGCTACTTTCCATCAGTTGCTTATTCCTCGCTCTGACCCTTCTCTATCCATCTTTCCTTTATACTTTGGCTCTCCACCCATTTTCAGTCATGTCTTTCCTTCCTATTTAACTACTTCTCAATGATTTCCCCATACTTTCTGTCTCCTCACTGCCAGCAGCACCGCCCTGTGTCACTGCCTCTTTCCCGCTTGCTCTTTGTGCCAAAATCCAATTCTCTCCCTTTTTCCTACCTGTCATTCCGTAACATTCCCATTTTGTTACACAGCAGTGTACACACAATACCCACGTCGTGCTCACAGCACAAGCCTGCACACAGAAGTACATTCATACACAATCACAAACATTTGCACAACTGTATAACACAGTCGAAAAAATCATTACAGGAAAAAATATACGGGAGCCATGTGGTACCATGATGTACATTGTTTACATAGTCTGTCAGCCCAGCACGCAAACACACGTGCAGTGAAACACATTTGCTCTTTCACATATGTAAATAGTGAGACAGGAGTGGCGAGGTAAATAACACTTTTCTGGAGAGCGTTATAAGCACAAATGCGCTTTGGTCCGCCATTGTTTTGACATGGTATTTTGGAACATGGTATTCACAGACAACCATTTTCAGTGTTTACGTGGAAACAATAACATTGTCTTCGAAACCATCTTCACTGAAAGAACGTGGTAATTTAAGCCTCCCTGAGGATAAGCGGCATATAAAATGGATGGATGTGCCAATTTCATTAAGAAATAGGCCAAAATTATAAAATTGCAGTTAAAAGTGGTGTTGTAAAATGGCTCCTAAAATGCACAAAAAGCTACAACACAGTTGAAAACAACCAGCAAATAGCATTACATCTTTATTTTTGAAGAGAATAAATACAATTAGAAAACACATTCTACCACATGTCCTATCATTGTTGTTTAAGAAAGAGGGCTGCGCCAGTCTGTACCCACTGGCTGGGGTTGCTTCTGCAGGGCACACTGATGTGCGTGACCACCTTCACCCTCTCGGAGCTGCTATACAGCGGCAGCCAGATGCTCTCCTCGGAAGCAGCGTGGTCAGCAGTAGAATTCTAAGTGTGAACATGAAGCACAGATGACAGCTGACATCATTCCCACCTCGAAACAAAAGCAGTGAGAGAGCACGGACCTCCTCCGAGGTTTAAACTAACATTTGTCACCTGCCAAATCAATGAGTGAATGGCTACAATCCTGGATAAAGCAGCAAAAGGGAGGTTAAGTTCCATCGCAATCCAACATTTCCTTTCGATCCAAGGAAAGATGCAATAAGATCCTACTTGAACAAGACATTTTATAACCTGTTTTCAACTACATTTGACATTGGGATATTACTTAGTTAAGTTGAAATGTACTGCAGGTATAACAAAAAAAGGTCAGTCAAACGTACAAAAAAAGTCAATGATGGCCCAACTTGATATTAAAATACAGGTACATCTCAAATTAGAATAGAGTCAAAAGTAAAACATTTTTGTTACGTAGTTCAACGAGAACCTTGGAAGAATAACTACCTGTCTTAAAACAAAATCTGTGTGTGTGTGTGTATGTATATATATATATATATATATATATATATATATATATATATATATATAAACAAACAGTTCCATCCCCATACATTCATGAAAACTGTCAAAACACAAGACTTAATCTAATCTAATCAATGACGCCCCGGTGCAGTACTTAGGAACTCATACCTGATGAACCCAAGCCATGTAGCAGAGCGGCACTGCTGACACACTGGGAGAGTCATGCTGGTTTTCACAAAGATGGACACCATCAAAATTACAACCCTCCAGCAGGAGACCTCCCACCTAAAAAAACGAATAATAATAAAAAATATTGTTGGACAGGCGTGAAGGGGGAAGAAAGAAAACATTTACATTCTAGAATGGGACCTCTACCAAGGTTGATGTATTAACGCCTTCATTTTCTAACCCTAAGAATATTAGTTGTAGGGCTGCACAATTAATTGAATTTTAACCCTGATCGCAATTTTGGCTTCCATGATTAAATGAGCCTAATGGTCGGCGATTTTATATTTTTAAAATGCGGGCAATGCATGGCGGTTAGAGCGTCTGCCTCCCAGTTCTGAGGACCGGGGTTCAATCCCCGGCTCCCCCTGTGTGGAGTTTGCATGTTCTCCCCGTGCCTGCGTGGGTTTTCTCCGGGCACTCCGGTTTCCTCCCAAATCCCAAAAACATGCATAGTAGGTTAATTGACAACTCTAAATTGCCCGCAGGTGTGACTGTGAGTACGAATGGTTATTTGTTTATAGGTGCCCTGCGATTGGCTGGCAACCAGTTCAGGGTGTACCCCGCCTCCTGCCCGATGATAGCTGGGATAGGCTCCCATAGGATGTTGTGGGGCTGTCCTGGTGGACACGCCTCTGCAACATCGCGTGGACACCGGGGACAGTGCCTCTGGATTGGCAGACTGGGGTGGTGGCCCCCCTTTTTAAGAAGGCGGACCAGAGGGTGTGTTCCAATTACAGGGGATCACACTCCTCAGCCTCCCTGGTGAGGTCTATTCAGGGGTGCTGGAGAGGAGGGTCCGTCCGGAAGTCAAATCTCAGATTGAGGAGGAGCAGTGTGGTTTTCGTCCTGGCCGTGGAACAGTGCACCAGCTCGTCACCCTCGGCAGGGTCCTCGAGGGTGCATGGTAGTTCGCCCAACCAGTCTACATGTGTTTTGTGGACTTGGAGAATGCATTCGACTGTGTCCCTCGTGGAGTCCAGTGGGGGGGGTGCTTTGGGAATATGGGGTACCAAACCACCTGATACGGGCTGTCCCTGTACGACCGGTGTCAGAGTTTGGTACGCATTGCTGGCAGTCAGTTGGACTCGTTTCCAGTGATGGTTGGACTCCGCCAAGGCTGCCCTGTGTCACCGATTCTGTTCACAACTTTTATGGACAGAATTTCTCGGCGCAGAGGGGGTCCGGTTTGGTGGCCTCAGTATTGCATCTCTGCTTTTTGCAGATGATGTGGTTCTGTTGGCTTCATCAGGCCGTGATCTCCAATTCTCACTGGAGCGGTTCGCAGCCGAGTGTGAAGCGGCTGGGATGAGAATCAGCACCTCTAAATCTGAGACTATGGTCCTTAGTCGGGATCCCCTCGGAAGAGCTAGAGGAAGTGGCTGTCCCTTTGTTCACATCTTCACCAAATCCAGCCAGTTTACTGTGGACTGGAAGCTGGAAAAGTTGAATAGGGAGATGGGACTATGCAATGTGAATTCTGGGGCTGGGGCAAAATCCCATCGTGACTTAAAATGGGAAAAAGTGCAAGTATCCATACCTTTATCCATATTCTCACCATATTATGTTTTGTAATCCTGCAAACAAAATCATAATAACACCTCTCACATCACACTTTCTCACTTGCAGCAAAGATTGTCAAAGAAAAGAAAGAAAGGAAAAGCAATGATTACATACATGTAGGCGTTTAAATCCCCCAAAGATATATCGATGCTAAATAGCATAATAAGAACAATAGAAAACAGTCCATGAAGAAAGACGAAAAGAGGATGCAGAGGCGAGCTCATATGAAACTTGAATGTTATGCTTGCAGTTCATGTTTGTGAGTGCTTTCACTCCGGTGACTCAAAGATTTTCCACTGCGGCTCAGACAATAAAAAGAACTCTGGCGTCGAGCCAGAAATACAAAGACAACTAATAAATCACCATAATCTGGGAAAGAAAAAGAAGGGCGAGAGAGACAAATCCAAACAAAGCTACACTGTGTGCGTGTGTCTGTGTGCATGTGTGTCAGGAAGAGAGCACATCGCTTTTCAACAATTATTCCCTCACTATCTTCTGCTGTCAGCTTTTGAAGTGTTTTCTTTCCCTCCGTACAGCCGCATCTCCTTGTTAGGAGCCCACATTCCTCCCATCTCCCACTGTTCACTTAAAACTGGTCAAGTCATAAAATATGCCTAACGCATCAAGATTTCTTTTTCAACAAACATCTAACCCAACGGAATGGATAAATCTATTTGAAGTAACAGGGTGCCGTTGAGCCACCATAGCTGCATTATTGGAAAAACTTATTAACTTGTCAAATGACATAAATCAAGATCACGAAAACGGGCAAAGTGAATTACATATGAGTAGGCCGCAGTAAATGATTGATTTAGATTAACAGCATTGGCCTAGTGCACATTTAAATAATAATAGCTTCAACAGGGATCTGATGGTATAGATCAGGGGTGCCCAAACTTTTTGGCTCAGGGGCCACATTGACGTAAAAAAAACTGTCATGCGGGCCAGCATTAATTTTACATGCTACCGACGAGGGCAATGCTTTTTTGTATTTATTTTTATTTTACTTTGTTTTACTATGCTGTCTGCTGCTAGGTAGATCTGATAACTGCCTGACTTGGATAAATGAAGGTTAAAATAAAAATTAATGAAATGCAAAATAAAGTATTTTCATGAAATTTGACTCAAACTCAAACTTTATTCATCAGAATCAACAAACAACATGTTTGCATTCATGTGAAGGGTGATACTGAGATCTCGACTGCAGTAAATGGGGCAGGTCTGGCTCAAAAGCGGTGGTTTTAATGCGCAAGATGTCACGCAGGTGGGAGTCACTTAGTCTTGTCCTCACGTGGTTCTTATTCATGTTCATGACTGAGAATGTCTTCTCACACAAGTATGTCGAGCCAAACAAGCTCAACATTTTCTTAGCAAATGTAAGAATCTCTTGGAACCTGTCTTTATCCAGCTGCTGGTAAAGGTTGACAAGAGGGAGTTGTTGGTACCGGCTGCGACACTCCGTGTCACACTGCAGCTCAATGAGCTCCAACTGCAGGTGGGCTGGAACGTCACTGAGATCCACGGAAACGGGAGAAGAAAAAAGCGTGATCTCCTTTTCAATAGTTGCAAAATCCCTGAAACGCTGTTGAAACTCCTCAGTCTGAGATGAGATGTTTGCGGCATACCTCCTCATTTGCGCACTGATATTGTGCGCTGGAAAACAGGTCATTATTTCTTGCAGAGATTGGAAATGTGTGGTATTGGGCTGCGTTTGTGACAGGTAGGTTATGAAAAGTAGCAGCTTGGTCCGAAAGGCTTTAATATGTGAATACAGTTGGCTTATCAATGCATTTTGCTCCTGAAGGCTCGTGTTCAGGGTGTTAAGATGTCGGGTTATGTCAACTAAAAATCCAAAATCAGACAGCCAAACAGGATCGGTTAGTTCTGGCATCAGTTGTCCAATTTTCTCTTTGAGTGAGTAGAAACGCTGCAGTGCAGACCCCCGACTGAGCCATCTTACATCTTACTGAATACACAACATCTCCGTATTCAGCGTGGATATCCAGTAGAAATTGTTGAAACTGGCCGTGGCACAGGGCTTTGGAGCGAATATAATTAATAGCCTTCATCACCGGTTTCATAACGTGATCATATTTCAGATGTTTGGCACATAGAACTTGTTGGTGAATAATACAATGGAGTTTTATAGCTTTACCTCCTTCTTCGCTTACTTTGTTACACATTAGGGTTGATAATCCACTGTGCTCGCCAACCATGGCAGGTGCGCCATCCGTAATAATCTCCGTGATTTTATTCCACTGTAATTTTATGTCATCTACGGCGGAACAAACAGAAGCAAATAAATCTTTCCCTCGTTTGGTCCTTAAGGCTCTGGAGGTCAAGTAGCTCTTCACGCACGTTCATTTCACTGTCCACTCCTCTAAAAAAAATCAGTAACTGAGCGCTGTCGGATGCATCTGTGCTTTCGTCACAGGCTAACGAAAAAAATTCAAACTCCACTCCTTTTGCGTCCAACTGTCTCTTAATATCAGAAGAAACTTCTTCGATCCTTCGTGTCACAGTGCTACGAGCCAGGAAAACATGAACGAACTGTTGCTTTTTCTCAGGACAAATGTTCTCCACCATTTTCATCACACAGTCTTGAATAAATTCACCCTCAGTAAAAGGTTTGCACTGCTTGGCAATCAGCGTTGCCACCTCATAGCTTGCCTTTGTTGCATTTTCATTCGACTCACTGGGTCTTGTGAAAAAGTGTTGCTGTGCCGCTAAACCAGCTTCCAGTTGCTTCAATTTTTCACTGCGTTCGTTCCCAGTTAGCTTGTCGTAATTAGCATGTTCTGTCTGGTAGTGCCTCTTTATATTGAACTCCTTGAACACAGCCACAGTCTCTTGGCAAATTAGGCAGACGCAGTTGTTTCTATACTCAGTGAAAAAATAGTCAGACTTCCATTTGTCCTGGAAACGTCGGCCCTCGCTATCAACTTTCCTTTTCTTACTTCTAGTTGCCATTTCAGAAATGGGCAAAAAACAGATCATGCGCAAAACGGCCCCGCGAGAGTTCAGCCACAGGTTTACTGCCATCCTGTGGTAAAATATAAAATTGCGCGTATATTTTGTACTGCCGGGCCACATATTATTGGTTTTATGACAGAGGCTTCGGGCCAGTGGAAATATGAACACTGGCCGGATTTGGCCCGGGGGCCGGACTTTGGGCATGTCTGGTATAGATGGACAGCAACTGTGTCTCTTTGTGTTTGTGCCTGTCACTGCTTTCACTCTACCTTGGCTTGAAGTTTGGCTCCAACAATGGGACTCCTCCATGACGATGCAAATACCAAACTATCTATAGAACAACCTAAAGATCTAAAAGAGACAAAAAAAGATGTTAACTAGCAGTCTCGTCTTTGTAGACCAAGGTCAAACAAGTCCTACCTGGCAGTCTCCTGCCGCAGAGCATTGAGGAAGGTATCGGCGTGGAAGAGCTCAGAGAGATCCATGGTGTCCGACAGAAGAGCTTGTTTGCCTGCCCGTTCCACCCAACTCTGTAAAAATGGACACAAAGACCCCCGCAAAAATGCAAATAAGCAAGGAACGTGAACGATAACGTGTAAAATTCAGGTATAGGATATGCTTAACTCAGATGGTGAGCAACTCATTTCCTTAAGTAGACATTGCATGGTGATACAAAATAGGAAACCTCACATACTGTAGTTTATAGTTTTTCTGAAAGTAATTTGTTAGTGTTCATTTGTAAGCTTGGTAATTTGTGCATCCCAAATGAACATACACTCACGATCAAAACTCTGCTTTGTCAAAGATATTGCTCAGTTTTTGATGGGCGCTGTATTGAGGCAGATTTTTGTGCCAATATGTTTATTGTCATGGTTGTAGATAGCTGTGGTGTAGACCTTGTTTTTAACTATTTAGCGAAACGAGGGAAAATATAAGAGAAATACAGTCAGAATTAAAACTGCTTGATGAACGGGCCCTTGCACCACCTTTTCACAGTGAATCATTTAAATGTTCATCAAATTTTAAAGCCACGTTCCACCCATATTAGGACGTAAACCTTTGCATTCAGTTCTAGGGTGAGGTTTCCTCGACTCTAGGATACCTACTTTGGGGTGGGTCTCGTTTGGAGAGAATTGTTTGGTTGGGGTTCGTCAAAGTATGCGCCCTGAAGTCGCCCCCAGAATGGTAGCTTCAAACCAAAAATGACATATTCCTATTCAATTTCAACCATAGAGTCTTTGAGATTTTTTCTTGTGACTTGTTATGATAGTGAATTGGTGGAACTCGTGCCGCGTGCTATTTCTTTTTTACCTTGGGACCCCTAAAATACATACATTTTCACTAGGATACATGTTCTTGCAGAAATGTTGTTTTCTGGCCTCTGATTATACAGGGTGATTGAAAAGTAACTCCATCCATCCATTTTCTGAGCCGCTTCTCCTCACTAGGGTCGCGGGCGTGCTGGAGCCTATCCAAGCTGTCATCGGGCAGGAGGCGGGTACACCCTGAACTGGTTGCCAGCCAATCACAGGGCACATACAAACAAACAACCATTTGCACTCACAGTCATGCCTACGGGCAATTTAGAGTCTCCAATTAGTGCATGTTTTTGGGATGTGGGAGGAAACCGGAATGCCCGGAGAAAACCCACGCAGGCACGGGGAGAACATGCAAACTCCACACAGGAGGGGCCCCGCGGGGATTGAACCAGGGTCCTCAGAACTGTGAGGCTGACGCTCTAACCAGTCGTCCACCGTGCCGCCCTGAAAAGTAACTCCCTATTTTAAATAATAATAATTTATTCCTATGTTGTAATTTTTCTCAATTTGTTTGTGTATGTTCCATGATTAAAGGAGTAGGTGTATTCTACCAAACCAACGACTTTGGAAGAACTTGAAGAGCGAATACGAGAAGTTATGTCTTCCATCCCACAAGAGTTTCTTGTGAAATCAGTTAATGCAGTACACAGGCGGCTTGAGAAACTGGTGGCTAATGCTGGCGCCCGTATCGAATTTGAAATAAAACTCCATGCAATACACTTTCTTCTCATGATCACTTCTTGCAAGAATTATAATTCAGAAATAACTTACAAGTACTTAAAAATAAGGAGATACTTTTCAATCACCCGGTCGAAAGTTAGCATTACAAACATTACAGAGGCCCAAGTTTTGACACTACTCTTGTTTAAGTATGTTTTGGTCAGTGTGCAACAGAGGCTCGATTCCACTAACACTTATGAAGAAGGATCATCCAGTTAGCAGTGCTGCTTAAGTCTGCTTATTTCTAACTGCAAACATTTCACCTCTGCCAAAGAATTTTTCATCTATATTCAGTATGCTGTTCTTTGTTTCTTTTGTGTAGGCGCATGCTTTTTCAGATTCAAAGCTAAGCTTATAAAATGTCAGCAGTACCACACTTTTATTCATGGATGAGGACCTTAGATGGCAGTTTTTATCTCTTACACTCTTGTTTCTCTTTTTTAAAACACCATTAGACAAGGGAATTTGGAGGTCAGTAGCATGGCAGAAGCTGAATCAGCAAACATCTGATTTTAGTGCTTTTTATTGTGATTGCAGAAGGGTAATTTTCTTTAAAGATAAATGGAAATGAGCACTTTGACAAATATATACAAATGCAAACTCATACAGTACGCACGTCAACACAGATGTATGCATTCTGGCAAGCACACACACACACACGCACACACATACACAGCGAGCCAGTGTGTGTCATTCAAGCTATGGCCTGTTTCACCTGTATTAGGTTAGCTGAGCAGGCTGCCATTAAGAGGGGCACAAACAGATATTTATAGATAGTTACATCAAGACAGAGACACAGGATGGATGGAGTGCAAGGAGGTTATCAGATAGAAAGAAACAATGATGCCATGCACATGCACACACACACACACAAAATCGGGTGTGGAGGCAGACGAGATAGCGGACCAACAGATGTAGACAGAAGTTTAGCCTCACACTGATAATGAAATGCATCAGATTCTCATGGACATAAATATTTCTGAACACAGGCAAGTGTGTGTGTGTGTCCAAGCTAGGCTGCCAGAACATATGGAAGTAGGCCTTTATATATTCTAATACAGTCAAGATTAGACAGAGCCAAAGCCTTTACTTCCTGGCACCAACATAGTGCGGATACGTCTCTGAATTTCAACCATTTTATATATGAAAACATCATTGGAAAATGGATCTACTTTATTTAGTCAAAATATTAGCTTCATTAACCATTAACAACGGTTGCGTAAATATCACTTTATTCAAGGCCTTCATGCTGGGACATGTAACACTCAAGAGGAATAGCTAAATCTTGCGAGGGTGGCATAATTCTTTCGTAGACAAATGCACTTACAGGTACACTACGAAGGAGCAATCTTAAGGAACAGAAAAGTTCCTAAAGATTGATTTCTTTAAGATATATATATATATATATATATTGTATACAAGATATATATATATATATATATATATGTATATATATATATATATATATATATATGTATATATATATATATATTGTGTATATATATATACATATATATATATATATATATGTATATATATATATATATATATCTTGTATGTATATATATATATCTTGTATATATACATGTATATATATATATATATATATATATATATATATATATATATCTCTTGTGTATATATATATATATATATATATATACATATATATATATATATTGTATATATATTGTATGTATATATATATATAGAGAGAGAGAGAGAGAGAGAGAGAGAGAGAGAGAGAGAGAGAGAGAGAGAGAGAGAGAGAGAGAGAGATAGAGAGAGAGAGTGTATCAATTACACTGATGAGACAACTCTCAATGCAAGGCCCTATATTACCTGTAAGGCGAGGGCACGCATTATGACAGCTCCCAGGTACTGCATTGGCTCTTCAGGTCCCTCCCACATATTTTGCCATGTCAAAGGACACTAAGAAAGAGAGCAAAAATAAACAAGCAATTTATTTATTTATTTATTTATATATTTTTTAAAACAAATCAGCAGTCTCGGACAGCAGTATAAGGACGCCCTTCTCAAATACAAGTCAGTCAGAAAGGTACATGCTTCAGCTGATGCGTGGTCAAATGAATGGACATCTCTCACTCAATTTTGCTGTTAATGCAGAAAACTACATGGCGCAGCATGAAATCAAATTCATTGAGCTGCATTAAAGCCAGCCCTAAGGGCAAAGAAGCCCATGTCTGCCTAAAAAGTTGCTTGGATTAGTCCCTTGGCTGTGTTTTACATAAAAAAGTGAAAGAGTTTTTAAATCAGTACACTGTGGTGTGTGCAGTTTCCAGCATGTATAGTGTGATGGGAAGGGGAGCAAAATGGATAAATGAGGATTGGAGGGGTGGGTGTGCATACAAAAGTACCAACAGAGAAGATGACCTTCACTGGGTTTTAGAGAAAATATTCACATTTTATCTTAGTCAGCATTGTTTTCAGAACTAACTAAAACCAAAATTAAATCTTATGTGGCACTGTGGTGCATGCATGCTTAGGTTCTTAGGTGCCTTCATTCGACAATTTGAAGTGAAGTAGCGGATCAATCACAAAAGTAAAAATAAAAAAATCTTCATAATCCCAATAATCTTAAAACTGTACTTTCTGCAACTACGCTAACCAAATGCAAGGTTTGTTTACAGGGGCGTATCGCTTTCCTATTCATATGCTGTAAAGACAAAAGTATCAGTATCCTTGGCTACTACGTTGAAGGGAACTGAAACTGATACATATAAATAAAAACTCTAAATAATGTGGGTCACAATCTGCTCACTTTCATCCCAGGTGTTTGGTCTGACTGTGGTCAGGGATCTGTATGTATGAAGTTCTTCCACACCAAACTCATCCAAGCAGACCTTTATGAAACTTGATTTGTGGTTGTGGTTGTGCAGTCATGCTGGAACATAAAAGGGCTTTCCCCAAGCATAGAAGCAGAGAAGTGTGCAAAATGCTATGGTGAGATGAAGAATTATGATTCAAGGGGAAAAAGGGGGAAAGTCCAACTCCTGGCTGTTTAATTAAACAAATGAGAAATGTCTCAGTACGTTTGTCTGAAATTCTAATTCTGGACCAACTGAATCTGATCATAAGGCACCAAATGATTGGTAACTGACTGGGTTGGCCTAGTTATCATACAGGTGTGGACAAACAACGGCCATTGTTTTGGAGTTATAATAAATAGGTATACTGTACAAAACCCTGGCACCTGTGTCCCAGTTTCCCCTTTTCTTTCTCATACTTGAATCCTATTTAGTCAATACACACAGCTCTGATGTGTGTTGAAAAGTCCTAAAGCTATGTATAGGTTAACTTTCTATTCGACACAATGCAGCATATCCAACAAAGTTTGGACATGCAAAAAACATCTGGGCTGCAACCATCCTCAAAAACGCCATGCTTGGAAAGGAATGGTTTGTGCCAGAGTTGGAGAAAGCAATAATGGGATTATGACTGCAATTTTAAACTCCCGCTTAAACTTTTTCGGAACCGCTAATCCTGTTCAGGATAAAAGGGAAGCTAAGAACTATCACAGATACCTTCCACTTACCTCCTGATTGAGTAAAGCAGTTGCCAGTTTTTGGACCTTGGGAGTTAGAAGCTCAGTCCCTCTAATCACCTTGCTCAAGGCAGCAAGGGATTGGTGGATACTCTGCAACAACAACCACAGTTTACAGCACATACCACCTTTTATATGTAATGACATTGGTGTAAGCTTGTTCATGACCTTCCAGTCCTGTGATTGTGATAGTCAAACTTATGTATGGCGGTGATCGTCTCTTGTTTGTATTTGGCACATTAACTGTATATATGTTATGTGTAAATTGCAAAACATATCGTTAGCCTAAAAGCATAACTGCCCAACCGATTTTTTTTTTAGCATATTTTGGAAAACAAGAAAACAACAAAATCTACAAACAGGAAGAGTCCAGTTCCTGCAATTCAACTTTTGCAGATTACTATGATCTGGATGACTGAATTTACACAGACAAAAACAACAACAACAACACAATTTTTAGCAAGCACATTGGTATTTTTGGTTTTTATTGCTATTGTGACAATGTTAGTTAAAAATGACAATTTTGCTATTAGGCTAATGTTATGTTATTTAATTGGAGCATCTCTTAATGATGGCTGTCTTACACACCTGAACCAAACGAACGGCATTGAACTGCTCCAGCACAATGAATGACAGTACTGGGGACGCATGTTGATCTGTAGGTGGCGTGACCTTCAGTTGGATCAGTGCAGAACCCTAAATATTTTTTATGGTAGCCAGACAGAAATATGTTGCATTGAAACGATGGGACAAGTATCACATTTGTTGTTATTTCATAACTATTTAAAACAAACAAACAAACAAACAAAAACAATCCTCCTGTTACTATAAATTATCATGGTTGGCATTTAAAAACATTCTCCTTAATTTAAAATGACCATTCTTGGTATTTTAGATTGAACATGTAAGAGTTTTAACGTTCATTTCAAGTTTTTACATTGTCCCAGTTCTTGTTCTGTTTTGATAATTTTATCAAGCAATCTGGGTTAGTTGTTGCGTACCCCAATTTATTATTTTTTTTAATACATTTTATGATCTGGAGGACAGAAGGAAATTAGCTTTCTGCTAAATGTGATGAAAGTATCTTTTCATGTCTATTGATAATAATTAATGTATGTGTACATTGCTCATAAACAAAATAATAAGTAAATAAATAAACAAACAAACAAGATTTCATATCAAGAAAACATGTATAGTCTGGGTAGAATTCAACAGCACCATGAAAACACGTTCAATCCATTAATTTTTCATATCACTTCATGTTCAGAGTCATGTTCATGTTCAGAAGCTGGAACCTAAGGTTAGAGGCCGGTTAGGCCTTGTACTAATCACCTGTCAATCACAGGAAAATTATGAATGGAGCATTGAGTGAGAATTGATGCCATGAACATTTGCATTGAAGGTCAGCTATTATTCTGATTCGCTGCATAATTTTCTCAAATTTGAGAGACAGAAGACTCGGCAGTTAACAATGTATGTTAATTCATGACATCCTGCACATTTTTTATTAATACTGCCAAAGAAGTTGGAAAATAAAGTGTACAATGTAGCGTCTTGGTTTTTACAAAGAGGGACTTCTATCGTGTCATAAGAGTATTGTGGGATGTTGACTTAGCAAAAGTGCTAAACAAATGTTCCACTATGCTGTCTGTCTTCATTGTAAAACAGTTTCTTATTTTAGATAATCTAATGAGTTCAGTATGTGGCAAATATTTGTACACACATTTTCATCCGATAGCATGAGGAAGTGTGTCCAACCTTTTGGATTTCTTAAAACAGTGAATGATATCCAAGACTATGATTGCACTCTGCGCCTTTCAAGAAAATGAAAAAATGGTGAAGAAATTAACCTTGTTGAGTTTCTTCCACAAGTTGAGGATGGGTGAAAGTCCATTAGACCAGAGCTCCCTGTCAAACTTTGACCCTGTTGCCACTGAGCGGCTCATCACACGAAGTTGGGAAATCACCTGTAAACCAATGACAAACAATATGTAAATGCTTGTTACTTACTAATTGGTTGCTGTTTGCAAAGTTCCTCATATAAGGACAGTTTTGGTCTGTTGTGTGATGATCAGATGATGATGATTTACAGGATACCCCCATTATTCACGGGGGATAGGGAATAAGCCTTGCCGCAAATAGCGAAAAAACGTGTGTCCTTAATCAAGTAAGTCAATCCTCGGCTCTTTCACTGTTCTTACGTTGCGGTCCTGCTGAATTGCAGATTTTTATTGCAGTTGTTACTCTCTTTTATACTGTTTGTACAATATTTTTGTTATCTATTGCTCTTGCTCTCTCCCTCTCAATATAGTATATGTGTTTAGGCCTGCCATGATAGCAAATGTTTTAGAACAATATATTTTCCCAAAAACTTTCACAATAAACGAGTATTGTTGATGTTTTTTTTATGCCACTGATATAATGATATGAGAGCATAATAAAGAGCTGTATTCATCTTACCAATTCTGCCCTGGCAATCAAATATATGAGCACAACTGTCTAATGTTCTCTCAATAAACGTAGGGCTGCATTTCACAATAAGAGCAAGTAAATGAAAATAGAAAGTTATACGTGTTCAAATAAAGTGCCTAACTTAAGAAAAATATAAAGGTTTTGAATTTCCCCTTTTCTGTTTGGCACTTTTTAAGTGCCGTTTGATCCAAATGTTCCCTTGCTTTATCTGTCATTTTCTGATCTTTCTCCGATCTTTTCTCTTTTGGTTATGGTGTGGGTCCGTATGGGACTGTTTCTGGGTCCGGGCACGGAATGCGGTCCGCCAGTTAGTGACCTGTTTAAAACAATGTCGCCTGGATCGAGCGAGCCAGAGCGAGCTGTTTAGCTCCTTAGCTTGCAAGCTAGTTAGCTCCTGGGCTAGTGAACGTAATAAACTGTTAACTTTCCCTAAAGTGTCTCAGTTGTGTGCATCAATCTATTCAAAGCCATTCTGTCAGCGGCTCGCTGACAGAATTAAAATGTCTGGCTGTCCAGGTGGTCGAAAACGGGGCTACAAACACAGTGACAAAGAAGTTAGTGACTAATTACCTGTTGGCTAACCAACTAGCTTACCAAAGTGCCACATCCTTGATGTGGCACTTTATATTGTTGTATATATATCAATATATTGTTGATATATTGTTGTTGTAGAGTATTATGGCCTCAAAATTTAGAGACAAGCACTTATATGGTGGATATTGCATGTTTTTGTGCTGGTTTGATCACGCCATGGATGCGCTACCCAGTATTACTGCTTCATTGTCTTCTCATAACAAATTCATTCATTAAATGTTCCAGCTGTTAGAATTTGTGCAAACAGACAAAACAATATATATATATGTTGTGAAGGCAGCACATTATCACAAGACCATCACAAGGGCAACATTGCTTGTAATTTGTTTTTGTACCCTTGAAACCTGAAGTTGAAACTTGATGATTTTCATGTTATTATTGAGAAGGTATGCGATTAAAAGTGGAGGGACAGTGTCAGTTATACAGCGGGAATGGGGAATACGTGTGTATAAGTGAGCATATTGCGTACATGTGGGGCAATCAGGTAAGAATGTGTATGGCCATGTGGGTGTTTGATATGCACCTGGGAGCTGATAATTCTCTGGGAGGTCCTTTCTATGTTAGCAGGCAGACCAAAGAATGCAGGCCTGTCATCCTCTGGGAGATTCTCCACAACTCCACGGTAGTCCTGAGGTCACACAAACAATGCACACATACACACTTGTGTGGACAAGATTACCGCAATAATAGTACTTATACAAACAATACAATAATACAACATTTTAAGGGAGAAACATTTTTGCTATGTGGGAGAAAACACAGTACAACTTAATTTGAATTATCTTTGATTACAAGTATTGGTTTCATAACTCCACATCCACTAACAATCATGTACTAAGCTTGCACAACACAAGCTGGTGAGGTCACACAATGTAGCATTTTTGTATTTTTAAGCAAGCAAGATGTGAACTTAATGTTTTGTTGTGGGAGAGCAGACAGCTTAAGTATCCTTGATTACAAGTATTGGTGACATAACTTGACAAAGGTCCACTAACAATATGTAAAAAACATATATACCAAAAGCTTCGTTCCCACTTTAGTTGTTACTTTCCTTGCAAATTCACAGCACATATTTCCATATTGACTTTATTTCTTTCCATATGGCTCCCCAACTTTAAGTGGCTAAAACAACATGCCCTTTCAAAGACACCAAGAGGTGTGAGTCAGTGATATAAGCTTAGGTGGCTTCCTTCTAGAAGCCACCTAAGCTTGCCACTGCAGCAGATTTCATTTAGGATACAGATACAATAAATTGTATCATTTGCTTCCAGAAGCAAAAGTGAAAGGGTTCCTATTTATATTTCTCTTTAGCAGGATTTAATTTTTGGACTGCTTAAAGGGGATGTTACATAGGAGGACCTCCATCTTAGCAACTGTAAATTAAAATGTCTGGCTGCAAATTATTTGTTGCGTAATCCCCTCAACCTACCAAGATAGAGCAAGAATTTGGAAGGCTGATCTGAGGCGGAAGAAAGCGTGCTCCTTTGCTCTTTCCGGCTGAGAGGGAGGAGAAGAGTCGTGCAGAGAAGAACTGCTCCAGGTAAGAGCGCAAGATGCGGAGGTCAGATGGGTTGTCGATGCGTCCGCCATAGATGGCACTCGCCAACAGGCCATGGACAAACTCCCACTGAAAAGGCTTACCAGCTGAAAGATATTAAAACACACACAAAAAATCCTGAAGTGCAAACAGAATGCAAGAGTACAATCATTTACAAGCATACTGCAGCTAAACAAGGTCTAATGTGCCAGAAACTGTAATGTTCGCTTGATCAGAGAGCAGAGGATTAAAAGGGCCTCCTACCTTCAAAAAGTCTGTCGATGATTTCAAAGCCAGCACGCAGGTCTGATAAAGAAAACTCATAGAACTGAGTCCAACCCTAAAAAAAGAGGGTAAACATTACATATTGCTTCAACTGATGTATTCATGTATTAAATTGCTTTCTTTTGTTTATTCATAAAATAGTATGGTTAAATGTGAACATTTCCTCTTAACACATTCACTGCCATTGACGGCTTTAGAAGTCAAATATCTATGTTAACTGGGAAGGCTGGCAGTGAATGAGTTAATGCCACTTGATCATGTTTGCTTGATTCATGATGTATTTATTGGCTAGAAAGACGTTTGCACGTTGTCTGGGTGTTGGTGGGGAGGATCATAGGGACGGTGCAGGAACAGAATTCTTGCCTGACCTGACCTGGCTTGACCTAGTGCTAACACAATGGAGTTGTCCAGGCAGGTCCACCAATATTATTGGTCCACCAAAAAAAGATCTACACAATGGCAAAGTTCTTATTTTGAGATAAAATTACAACATATTGGTCCTAATTGTTTATGGGTACTTTGACCTCCTCTTAAATTCTAAAAACATGCACATTCGGTTATTTAACGACCCATACAATTGTCTTTAAGTGTAAATGTGAATGGTAGTTTGTCTATATGTTCCCTGTGATTGACCTCTCACCCAAAGTCAGCTTGTATAAACTCCAGCTCACCCATGATCCAAACAGGATACGAAGTACAATACAGATACATAGACGGTGCTATATTAAATTACCTTGCAAGTAAACTTCACTTAACATCAGCAGTTGGTGGCCAAATTCTTTCGCACATTCACAACAGTGAATCAGCGCATAGAAGGTCAAGACAATAACACTGAATACTCAGCAAAGGAAAATAGTTTCGTAGACAGCGTCCATATAAATGCACATAGACACATACAAATGCTTGCACATACACAAATGTGCACGCACACAGACACGCGCACACATGCACGCACAGTATCTACAACATTGACAGACCTAGAAAAATAAATTACCAGCGCGTTAAAACATAGCTGGGTGTTTTCTGAGCATTTACTGAAAGCAAATCAGCAATGGTAGTCTTCCTGTTGATGCTGCAGGGGACTGTGCTTGCATGTTCAGTAATTCCTGATTTAATTCATTTCTGTATGTTGTCTCCCAACTAAAATGTTAAGTTGTAGGTTGTTCTTATGCATGTATGTTATTGTGCAATATTTCTACAACCGTGTGTGTGAATTCTACCTGAGGTATGTAGTTACGTCTCTCTTGGCAGACAGCATGGAACCAAGCTAGACAGAAGAGAGACTGGGCTCGGGCCAGGATACCGCCTAAACAAAAATAATTGGCTCCCCATTTAATAGCAGCATTAATGTCATAATAATAATCTATTAGTTGAGCTCAATGTTACTGTAAAATACCAAAGCAGATTTCAACAATAAAATGTCACCTTTACTGATCTGTTCCGGTGTCCAGGATTCATAGGTTCTCAACAAGTTCCTCTTCAGCCCAGGGGGATCCTAGATACAGGTAAGGAGTTGAGTGTGTGAGTGTGAGTGTGTGTGTGTGTATATATATATATATATATATCCATCAATCCATTTTCTGAGCCGCTTCTCCTCACTTGGGTCGCGGGCGTGCTGGAGCCTATCCCAGCTGTCATCATATATACATATATATATATATATATACATATATATTTTTTTTAAATATATATATTATATTTATATATATATATATTTTTTTAATATATTATATTTTCATATATATAGATTTTTTATATTAAAAAAAAAAAAAAAAAAAACACAATGTATCCTACTGGCCATCGAATGTGAAAATGAAAAATGTTCAAATGCTTAATTCACAGTAGGACAAAAGGAAAGTTAGAGTGCCGTTGCTCCACTGAGTGCAAACATTGTTAAGTTACAGTTTCATAAGCCCTTTAAAACTTTTGACAAATGACAATGTGGCAACAACTTAATTTTGAGAAAGCCTCTGCGGTCTATGTTGAGATGTGTAGTGCTCTATTTAAAACAACAACATGAACGAGTTCCAAATAAAACTGCAAAATGTGAAAAAATAAAATAGAAGCCCTGCAGTACACACATTTAGTTCATCACCTTAAAGCTCATTATGATCAATTGAGTGACTTTCTAAATCACCCAAACAATCCATTCACATAAAAGACACGCTTGCACTTTTGAGTTGATGAGATATATAAGATGTGGCTCCTTGTGACAGTCTGTCGGCTAAAAGAGAACGATGGAGAGACAACCACAGAGGAGCAGGTTATGCTGCATGCATGGTTGCTAAAACAGCTTTTCCCTTGAGCAGTACGCTCATGAGTAACACACCATGCATTAAAGTATACCTCACTAACACGCACACTCTGCATACCATCTCTGGCCAAAAAATACTGCAACTATATAATGTGGTTAAACTGTATGTACAGTAAATGACTGTTTAAAAAAGATTGCTTCACCATCACATTATATTACAACCCCTAATTTACACCAATAACCAACCAGCGGCAAAGATAGACATATTCAATAGCTACTGGAACCCAAACGTAATACAGGTAGTGTTGAACATTACTTATGGAGAAGAAAGTGATTGTGTGTACCTCATAAGTGATTTTGAGGCTGGACTGCAGCAGTATGGGAGGAAATCGGGGGTGAACCTCCGATGTCAACCAGAGACGGAAGCCTTCTTTGGGACGAAGCACATTTAGCTCCTGTGAAATGAGGGTGGTACATATTTAGAAATATAGTGTGTATACTTGTTTTCTATGATTATTCATTTGTTATCCTACAATGCAGTATAGCTACTGTCTGAACATACCAAAAGAGGTTTAAAACAATTTGTTCTGGCTTTTTAATTATGCATGTCACATGCCCATCCACAGTCACACTATGGACAAGTAGTTAGCACAGACAATTGTAGGATGGCCATCCACATTTACGTTTCGGCCACAGGTGAGCTGGAGCCTATCACAGCTGAAAACCAATATTCACGCTCACATTCATACATATTGACAGTTTAGTCTCCAAATAACCTACACATTTTTTTGGGTGGGGGGAATATGGGAGGAAGCTGAAAAAACATCCATCCATCCATTTTCTGAGCCGCTTCTCCTCACAAGGGTCGCGGGCGTGCTGGAGCCAATCCCAGCTGTCATCGGGCAGGAGGCGGGTACACCCTGAACTGGTTGCCAGCCAATCGCAGGGCACATACAAACAAACAACCATCCGCACTCACATTCACACCTACGGGCAATTTAGAGTCTCCAATTAATGCATGTTTTTTTTTTGGGATGTGGGACGAAACCGGAGTGCCCGAAGAAAACCCACGCAGGCACGGGGAGAACATGCAAACTCCACACAGGCGGGGCCGGGAATTGAACCCGGGTCCTCTGAACTGTGAGGCTGACGCTCTAACCAGTCGGCCAACCGTGCCGCCACTGAAAAAACAAACAAAAAAAACAAAAACAAAAAAAAAACACATAAGCACTGGAAGAACATGCAAACTCCACACTGGAGAGCCAGAGCCAAGATTCGTACCAGGAACCTCATAACTTTGAGGCTGGCATACTAACCGCTAGTCCACGGGGATGCCAGTTCAACACAATGTTTAGTGAAATTCTTTCATATTTAAATTTTACAACAGTATAATGTACTATGCTCATGTTCTCAGCATGTCTCATCCAGGTATTACACCTCACATTCTCACTTCTTGCATTACCCCCCTCCATCTTGTTCTCTTTCTCAAACACTCAGGGTTAAAAATAGGATGGCCACAAGGTGACACTTTAGGGCAGACATGCCCAAAGTCCGGCCCCCGGGCCAAATCCGGCCCGTGTTCATATTTCCACTGGCCCGAAGCCTCTGTCATAAAACCAATAATATGTGGCTCGGCAGTGCAAAATACACGCGCAATTTTATATTTCACCACAGGATGGCAGTAAACTTGTGGCTGAACTCTCGCGGGGCCGTTTTGCGCATGATATGTTTTTTGCCCATTTCTAAAATGACAACTGGAAGTAAGAAAAGGAAAGTTGATAGCGAGGGCCGACGTTTCCAGGACAAATGGAAGTCTGAATATTTTTTCACTGAGTTTCGAAACAACTGCGTCTGCCTAATTTGCCAAGAGACTGTGGCTGTGTTCAAGGAGTTCAATATAAAGAGGCACGACCAGACGGAACATGCTAATTACGACAAGTTAACTGGGAACGAATGCAGTGAAAAATTGAAGCAACTGGAAGCTGGTTTAACGGCACAGCAACACTTTTTCACAAGAGCCAGTGAGTCGAATGAAAATACAACAAAGGCAAGCTATGAGGTGGCAACGCTGATTGCCAAGCACTGCAAACCTTTTACTGAGGGTGAATTTATTAAAGACTGTGTGATGAAAATGGTGGAGAACATTTGTCCTGAGAAAAAGCAACAGTTCGCCAATGTTTTCCTGGCTCGTAGCACTGTGTCACGAAGGATCAAAGAAGTTTCTTCTGATATTAAGAGACAGTTGGACGCAAAAGGAGTGGAGTTTGAATTTTTTTCGTTAGCCTGTGACGAAAGCACAGATGCATCCGACAGCGCTCAGTTACTGATTTTTTTAGAGGAGTGGACAGTGAAATGAACATGCGTGAAGAGCTACTTGACCTCCAGAGCCTTCAGGACCAAACAAGAGGGAAATATTTATTTGCTTCTGTTTGTTCCGCCATACATGACATAAAATTAAAGTGGAATAAAATCACGGGGATTATTCCGGATGGCGCACCTGCCATGGTTGGCGAGCACAGTGGATTATCAACCCGAGTGTGTAACAAAGAAAGCGAAGAAGGAGGTAAAGCTATAAAACTCCATTGTATTATTCACCAAAAAGCTCTATGTGCCAAACTGTTTCCGTGGATCTCAGTGACGTTCCAGCCCACCTGCAGTTGGAGCTCATTGAGCTGCAGTGTGACACGGAGTGTCGCAGCCGGTACCAACAACTCCCTCTTGTCAACTTTTACCAGCAGCTGGATAAAGACAGGTTCCAAGAGATTCGTACATTTGCTAAGAAAATGTTGAGCTTGTTTGGCTCGACATACTTGTGTGAAGACATTCTCAGTCATGAATCATGAATAAGAACTGCGTGAGGACAAGACTAAGTGACTCCCACCTGCGTGACATCTTGCGCATTAAAACCACCGCTTTTGAGCCAGACCTGCCCCATTTACTGTAGTCGAGATCTCAGTATCACCTTTCACATTAATGCAAACATGTTGTTTGTTGATTCTGATGAAGAAAGTTTAAGTTTGAGACAAATTTCATAAAAATACTTTCTTTTGGATTTCATTAATTTTTATTTTAACCTTCATTTATCCAGGTCAGGCAGTTATAAGATCTACCTAGCAGCAGACAGCATAGTAAAACAGTAAAATAAAAATACAAAAAAGCATTTCCCTCGTCGGTAGCATGTAAAATTAATGCTGGCCCGCATGACAATTTTTTTTACGGCAATGTGGCCCCTGAGCCAAAACGTTTGGGCACCCCTGCCTTAGGGTGTTTCATGCACAGACTTTCTTCCAATCAATATGTTCCCCCCTCATTTGAAATTCACATTAATGCACACGGTCACAGAAAAACAAACGCAGGAACTGACCTCCCTTTAAGAAAACGTGTCTCTATGTGAGAGACAGATACATGGATTAATAGCTAGAGTTAAGTGGTAAGAAGGACTTTAGTTTTTATCTTTGCACCTAGCTAGTGCTTATGGAGGCTCTGTTCATCTTTGTCCATTTTCCTCCTTTCACAACCACTGTTTTGTTCATTCATCATCTTCCATCTTAACTTCTTTTCTCACACTGCCCCCATCATTCCCTCATCACAGCAGTTTTTCATTTCAAGCCTGACTGCCGAGACCTCATTCACTGATGGGTAAGAGGGAACAAAGAAAGAGAGTGATGAAGAGAAACAGAAGGAGGGTATAAGGTTCACAGGCTATGTGTTACTGTTAGAAAATAGCTTCAGATGATATCAAGGACGTAGAACACAAGTGAGGGAAATACAAGAAAAAGCTTTATTCTGTACTGTGAGCACCACCGCTGGAATGACGGCTCCGTTGATAAATATTTTCCCTTTTTTGATATTGTAGTTAGTCGTTGTGTGCATTTTAGTTATGGATAGTTATGAATATAGTGTGTTTTGTCTGTTTTATTAGTTATTACTAAAACAAAGGCTGAAAATTGGTCTTCACTTATGACATGCACCGTGACTGAATCAAGTGTCCTTGTTATTGACTTGCCTCATGTTCACAAGCACTGTAGTTTGTTAATGATGAATATCTATTGCCTGACCATAAATAGCATAGCATAGTGTGCAAAAGTATGTTAAGAGCTGGTTCTCGTGAACAAAAAAGTAACTATTGGCAGCTAAATCAAAGTAACTGTAATCTGACTCCTCTAATATAAAAAGTAACACGTTAGATTATTTATGATGTGTGCTACCACTAATCAAAACACAGCATTCTGGTTAATGACATGACGTACGAAACGTTCGAGGGAGTAGTTGTGATGTTAATTTCGGTCGCCAGCAGATGGTGCTATTGCCAAAAATGGCGACCCCCCCCTGAGATTACTGGAGATTGATGAATTATTCTGTCTAATTTTTATTTCACAAACGCAATACTATCCAGTACACCGTGTTTTGCTTAGTGGTGGCACATACAATTTATTATTGCAACAAGAAAAAAGAATGGAGGGGTTAAATCCCCTTTGGGATTGTCTGGTTTATGTATTTGACCGTGCATAGCCTGCATTGTTCCACTGTACTAAGCCAAAAAGCACAAGAGTTCATTTGCATCAAGACTCATCTCTTCAGAACACGGTACAGATGATAAGCATAAACACACAATCAGAAACATTGCACTATATACCATTTCAACCAAAATGTGCAACATAAATGTAACGCGAGAGTTACAGTAAATAAGACACACATTCAATGAACTACAGGTAACATAAACACACATGATCAATGTTACGTTAATCCTTATCGTTAATGAACATTAACATCTTCTTTACAGCAACAGTTCAACATTTTATGGCGAAATGCATGTTGGGAGCACACAGCTTCACAGTTCTACTGCATGCAAAATGCAGTAATTCTCTGTGTGACGTCATCCAAAATCCCATGATGTAGTGGAAGCTGTAGTTAATTACTGTAAAATCACTTTGAAGTATTTTACTGTGAGGTATGTGGTAAATAACAAGAATTTACAGGAATGTCTAACAGTGTAGAGATGACAAAGTGGAGTCTAATGTCTGGAACACATATGCCTTACATAACAACAACAAGTGCACTTAATCTAAAAAGAAATATCACACAAGAACAGATACCAACAACATGACAGAGTGCTTACTTTTTCTAGCAGAGGTAACCATGCTGTGACAAGATGAAGGTTTTTCAAGCAAAGCCACTCTCCGTTTCGGGAACATTCTCTGAGTGTGGCCAAGGCCACGTCAGCTTGTCCCTGACCCATCGAGATCTGGGCAGAAGGAGAGCCACACTCAGGCAGGGTACCAAACAAAGGAAATGGGATGGAAAATCCAATTCTGTACTTGGCATTTGAGGTTAGTGGGTACATAATGTGATTGCACCATCGAATTTTTCTTTTCAGCAAGTGAAAGCATGCAATTGCGAAACTAGATTACATTTCATATTTCAATCCAATCAAATATGTAGATAGCTGACTTGAGTTGAGGTCTGACAAATTAACTCATTTGCATTTAAAGTTGCTTGCAATTACAGCTTTTTCAAAAACAAAATAACCAATTTTGGAACTCCGGCGAGTTACCACCAAAAGCCAATATTAACTTTAACAGCAAATAAGCTATCTGTGCGCATTTATAATTTCTGAATTTTAATTTCTGTTGTCTACCTCATGATACTGATCCCGACCCACAGTGTCTGTGGCGAGTTCTGCAAGCTCCTGGGAGGGGTCGGCCCCAGGAGAGGTGATGATCAGCACTGGTTCCCACTCCAATGTCTCAGCATAAATACGCCGCAGATTCAGAGGAGGAGGGGAGAGATCCTTCATACCTGGAGATACAATGAGAAATGGCAAGAAAAAGATATTAATTTTGTGTGGATTTAAAAACAAAAATACAAAAATGATACATGTGTATTGTTGTGAGCTGTGGGATTCACTGAGAGGGGATAGAATAATGTATAAAGGGGTTTCTCCACCAACCCACCCATTTTGGATAAATTGTATTTGTCAGAGTAGTTTTAATGAAGCATACTTTTTACTTTTACTCAAGTATTAGTTAAGAAGAAATTGTACTTTTAATCCATTACAATAATCTGCATGTCGCTCGCTACTTTCATTTATCAATAATTGCGTGCACAATCTATTTTTAGACTTTCGTTTTCGACTTCCACATTGGGCGTTGTTGCTCCAATCCCCTGTGATTACCTTTTTATATTCACTGCAGTCTTGTTCCCTGTTTTTATAATCAACATGGTGAGCTGACGGTATTGTGCTGTTTAACAAGTAGAAACAATATAGTATAAGACCATTTCTTGGAGAATAGACGGCACGGTGGCCGACTGGTTGGGGTGTCAGCCTCACAGTTCTGAGGACCCGGGTTCAATCCCCGGCCCCGCCTGTGTGAAGTTTGCATGTTCTCCCTGTGCTTGCGTCGGTTTTCTCCGGGCACTCCGGTTTCATCCCAAAAACATGCATTAATTGGAGACTCTAAATTGCCCGTATGTGTGAATGTGAGTGCGGATGGTTGTTTGTTTCTATGTGCCCTGCGATTGGATGGCAACCAGTTCAGGGTGTACCCCGCCTCCTGCCCGATGACAGCTGGGATAGGCTCCAGCACGCCCGTGACCCTAGTGAGGAGAAGCGGTTCAGAAACTGGATGGATGGATTGATGGATGTTTTAGAATAGGAGCACGGTGTTATAGTGGTTCGCACATCTGCCTCACAGTTCTGAGGACCCAGGTTCGAATCCGGCCTCGTCTGTGTGGAGTTGGCATGTTCTCCCCGTGCCTGCGTGGGTTTTCTCCGGGTACTCTGGTTTCCTCCCACATCGCAAAAACAAGGACGGTAGGTTAATTTAAGACTCTAAATTGTCCGTAGGTAGGAATGTGAGTGCGAATGGTTGTTTGTTTATATGTGCCCAGCAATTGGCTGGCGACCAGTCCAGGGTGTAACCCGCCTCCCGCCCACAGTTAGCTGGGATAGGCTCCAGCATACCCACGACCCCAGTGAGGATAAGTGTTATAGAAAAAAGGATGGATGGATATTTTACTTAGCTTTTTTTATTTTATTTGACGTTCATTCTCTGATTTAAAAAATAAATCAGAAGTTACTTACTCGTTACTCAGTACTTCCTTACTCAAGTACTCCTCATTTGGAGCACTACCGTACTTTCACGACCATAAGGCGCAGTTAAAAGTCTTACATTTTTTCCAAAATGGACGGGGCGCCTTATAATGCGGCGCGCCTTATGTGTGTACCGAGTTCCAAAATCTGTAAATGTTGTCGTGTGACTTTGATGAGCGCTCCGCTTGACTGACTGGGAGCATTTCCTGCCGACGCTTAGGCGGACGTGACTGAGGACAGCATGCGGACGTTGTGCGCGCATGAAAGAGGACGCTAAAGGCATGCCCCCAGTAGGTATATAGTACCGGGGTGTGCATTGTGCAAAACAACATCGGTTTGGCTAAGGACCCCCGAAAATGGCACCTACGAAGAGACACGCTTATGAAGCACAGTTTAAGTTGCAAACTATCAATTACGTAGAGGAATATGGGAATCGAGCAGCCGCGAGAGAATACAAGATCAACGAATCCATGGTTCGCAAGTGGAGGAAGCAGGAAAACAAGCTTTGCCAAGTCAAGAAGATGAGGCTGAGTTTCCGCGGAAACAAGGCGAGGTGGCCCGAGTTGGAAGACCAAGTCGAGCAATGGATTAATGAGCAAAGAACAGCCGGGAGAAGCGTCTCTACAGTCACCATTCGACTGAGTGCAATAACTCGGAGCTTTCCATTATACCGGGAGGCTTGACCAAGGAACTCCAACCGCTGGACATCGGTGTAAACAGGGCGTTCAAAGTGAAGTTGCGAGCGATGGATGACTGATGGCGAACACAGCTTTACTAAGACTAGAGGCAGCGCCGGGCGAGTTACGCCACAGATGCTTGGGCTGACGTGTCTGCTTGCACTGTTGTTCGAGCCTTCGTAAAAGCTGGCATAATTTCTGAGGAGCCGCACGGCAACGAGACTGACTCCGACAATGACGAGAGGGAACCCGGCGTGTTTGATGGAGAACTTGCCCAGCTGTTCATTTCGGATACAGAAGATGAGGACTTTGATTGATTTTTGGATGAGGATTGATCAAAAAATAACGTGAGTACATTGTTAAATACTTAAATAAAGTACAACCGAACTCAGTTTTGCTCCCGCTGCCTTTTTAAAAACATCGTTTTAGCATGCATGCATGCTACCTGTATGTTTAAAGCTAGCGTATGTTTTACCATGCCTGCGCCCAATAATACGGTGCGCCTTATGTATGTGTTAAATACAGAACTAGACCCCGTAACTGAGACTTATGGTCGTGAAAATGCAGTACTTTTTACTTTTACTTGAGTCATATTATTCCACAGTAACAGTACTCTTACCTGATTACAATATTGGTTACCCTTCCCAACTACGTTTACATCTTAATCTAAATATTTTTTTTTATACCTTTAAAACCTAACCAACCCTTTATCCATGTGAGGAAATTGAGAACTGATTCTTATTTGCAATGCCAACCTGGCCCCATACAGTCTTTGAGATAGGGAGTTTTAAAAAATACAGGTCCATCTATAGTCATCTGCAGGCTTCTACATTTATTTTTTTCTAATGTCTTGGCATTCAGGCGATTACATTTTTCTTCATGCAAGTCCTGCAGCTTTTGAGAACATCCACTCACATGCCTTTCATCGACCTTTTATACACCATGTGCTATGATGTAATGTGATATTTAACTTGTTACTATATCACATTGTACAGTTTGCATTGTACAGTATTTGCTTCTATTTTGCTTTGTTTTACTCTGCTCTCTGCACCCAGGTTGGCATTGTAAATACATTACCTGGATAAGGTTCAATAAATAAATAAATAAATAAAAAATATATGACTTCATGGCCCGCTTAGTCGTATTTTAGTATTTGGTATTTGTAAACGTGTTTGCATGGAAAAAAACAAAAACAACAAAAACAACAGGCCGTACATTGCAAATCCTGCCTAGAAAGGTTTTGTTTTTTTCCCACCAGAAGGAACTAATCAATCCAGGGGGAACCTTTCGTATCCTTGTAATTTTTTTCGTTGGGGACACAGAGAGAACTCAAGCTACCAGAGTTGGTAGGAAAGTTCCTGCAAAGGTTCCTGCGGTGGGAAAGCAAAAATGTAAAACACATTGTTGTGTTTTGATACAAATGTAAATAAGGAGCAGTGCCAGAAAAATGTGAACAGATGGTTTCGTGGTAGCTCACTTCCCAGAATACAGGATAAAGGTGGAGAATGGGTCATCAACGGGAAGGCAGGGGAGGCTGGTCCACATTGAAACAAAGAAGAAGGGGTCAGAGGGGAGATCAGGGCTGGCACAATGATGGAGAATGGGAAAAAGGTATAGGGAAAAACTGGCTGATAAAAGACGGTGAGGGTTATAAGGAAGCTGATTCATTATACATACTGAGAGAAATGCAGCAAGTTGAGAAGAAAACCTTGTACACACTGAATACATTGTCAGTCCTTTGTTGTTGAGTGTGTATTCATCATTAATGTGTATTCATACAACACAAGTAGTGTGTGTGTGTGTTCTGTTTGTCACGGCGTATGAGGCTCTAATCCTGTTTGAAACATCGGATATTAGCTAAAAGAGGCCCACACGCTGTGATACAGGAACATTTTCAAAATCTCAGCTTAATTCTCACACACGCACGCACACACACTTGTCTTAGAAAATGCCAGCGGATACCTTTGGTGGCTGCTGCCAAATGCAATCTGCTACACCTATCCAAACACACACAGACACCCAAGGTCCTGGTAGAAAACATCACAGATCAACCTTTAGCTGAATCACAATGACAACATAAAGAAAAACATCTTCTGACCGTGCACAAGGCTTTTGGTGTGTGTCTACAAAGAATGGAGACATTTCCAGAGCATGAAAGTGCACAAACACGCATATCACCACCTATGAAACCAGCAGGTAATCAGTATTCTTGCTGCAAACCAGCATTCAGGCAGCAAATTACAACATTCACCTTGATTTTTGGAACATGCAGTCAGGGCGAACAGGAACCTAGAAAGAGGCACAATGTTTCAAACACAACTTCGTGGATGAAAAAGTGTGTTTGTATGATCATGTATCACCCCAATAAAAGGGCGGTTTCGTATATAGGTGAAATGGCCATCCGCCCAGGGTGGCATTTTCTGGGGATCAGCACTCCAGACTTCAGAACACTTCAAAACTGTGAGACTGATGTGGTAACTACCCATTCAACATACGCCCACAGGCTGACATTTAAAAATAAAAAATAAACATTGTAATAGAACAGTATTTGTATGTAATAGGTGTCTCGTCACATGTAGATTCAGGTTCAGAAATAAGATGACTCAGAGAGACATTCAAAAAAAAATCAAAATCAAAAGCTGTGGTAAGCAAGGCATGACTGTGTTCAAGCAGTGGCTAGCTCTCGACCGAAAGGATTGGGCGAGATTAGTTGTAAAAGGATTACAGACAATGCCTCATTAGCATACTGATTTACTGCCAAAGAGACAAATACATTTTTTTTACCCTGCACCTGTTTAGTTATCAGTGCATCTGCCGCCCACTTGGATACAAAGTAATACTCCACAAATTCTGACTGCAACTTTAACGGCAACATTATGTACAATTGCACAACCTGCGTAATAAGCTCCAATACAAGAGCTGTGTCAAACATCCAAGATAATGCTCCATTTTGAGAGTGGTACTTATGTACTGTAATATTTATTTAATTGTGGTGGTTTGTAGTAGTGTTAATAGTTTGTCCATCTTATGCAAGGATTATTTTCACTTTTTCTACAACAACAATAACAAATGTGTTTTGTTACTGGGTCTAACAGTAAACCAAAACACAGATTTAAATAAGAACAAAATCAACTTCATCACACTGAAACAAAATCCGCTAAAATCAGCATGTTGAACAGACTTCCACAAAAGACACTAAATAGTGAGTAAAATGAAGCCTTGCGTCGTCAAACAGAAGTGTGGATGTACAAAAATACAAATGAAGAAAAATTGATACCACCCAGTGCCCTGCGACTGACTGGCGACCAGTTCAGGGTGTAGTCCGCCTTTTGCCCGAAGTCAGCTGGGGATAGGCTCCAGCGCCCCGCGACCCTAACCCAGATAAGCGGTGTTGAAAATGGATGGATGGATGATACCACCCAAAAGATGGTGAGATTGACCAATGGAAGAACAGAAATAATATAAACAGAAGCTGGAGTCACTTCTGTTTTGTCTGGATCCTTTTCTGCAGAAATTTAAGGCAGTTTTTGGTATATTGTAAGCAAAGTAGTGCTAATACTCTGCTTTAGCCTGATTCTGTCTGCCTTTGTCATCTCCCTTCAATCCACTTTTCTCCCTCGGCTGGGGCTTCTTTTATTAATAGCAATACATGAACTATGTATATTACCACTGTGGGGAAACAGACATTAATAATGCACTTCCTGACTTCATGAATGTTACAGAGTTAACTGACAAACATTTTGTTGGTGTTGTTGTTGTGGTTGCTCAACCCCCATGCCCCCCTTATTACTGTAGTTGTGAGCCCAATACTCGTGTGAGGTAATTTGTTTTTTCTTCTCATCCTTATTCAAAGAGGAATGCCTTTGCGAGATCTGTGGTGATACAGACCCTGGTATGATAAAGTACAGGACCCATAAAACAGTCTGAAATTTAAACACTTACCCAATGCCTGGGAGGCAAATGCTGTCATGGCACTCTGCAGACGATCTGGTCTGACTGCCTGAACCAATAACAGCTGGAGGGATGAGAGAAGGGTGAACAGATGAGAAAATACGAAAACAATTGGGTTGCCAACCTGTTAAAAAATTTTTTTACCATTAATACCACGGAATATGATTTTTTGGCGTTAAATTGCATGTTCGCTCGAATTGATTGGGCACACTGTTGGTGGGCATGTTGCATGTGATCTACTAAGATTGTGATCTTTTTTTAAGATCCCAAATAGCATGCGCTAAATTGTGTGTTCACGCTTACAGACTGCAATCAGTGTTGGCAACAGCTGTAAAAGTGGTCTACAGTGCCATATTTAAAACTGGGTTTTGAAGTTCAGTTAGCAGTTTTCACCATGGAACGAACATTTGGGAGAGCACCGCAAAGGCAAAAATTAAGTTTGAAGTGATGGAATTGGAAGAGTAAGTGGAAGAGGCAAAAAAAAAAAAAAAAAACATATTACTGAGTGACAGAAAATAAATTGGTCGCTATTTTGGGGTAAGCCAGCAACCATATAAAAGCCATGTTTTGTTTGATTTGACTAATCCCAAGTGCATTCCAATTGAATGTACGGATCATTCTGTATAATGTGTTTAAAACGTAGGCCTGCACCCCGAAAACCGATCTTAGAGACGCCAGAACCAATTGTCACAGTGCACTGAAATGACCCACATACACGGAAATGCAGAGTTGAAAGAGTTTTGTCAATGTTGATATGGCATGACTTTCTTGTGACTGGCTCCAAGTCAGCCATTAAATCATTCAGAACCTCCACAATTTCACTGCTAACTCGATCACAGAACATTTTGGCTGTGAGTGAGAAATGAAAACCGCTTCACTATTGTGCTGCTAGTGCTGATCTTGATATGGGATAATCGCATTCACGTGACCCCCCAACTTGACAACCACAAACCCCACTTAGACTTTGGAGACTAATCCTTTAGAAGGGATTCATATACATCATATATATCAGCTATATTCCGCACCCATTCAATATAGAACATTAAATGGAACTAGCCTTCTGGCTAATTCTGGCTTTTTTAACCATGTGTATTTCATGTGTTTTATGAAATTGCATTGTCCCCTTTCAAATAAACTGATTAATAATAATAATAACAAGATGGAGCACAACAATGAGAGAGACCCCATCATGGACATCAGCCTTGTAAGGCCCAGCCGTACTGCAGATAATGCAATCTAGTAACATGAATACATTCATTTTCTGCCTTTTAATCTGTTCAGGGTCACAGGTGAACGAGAGCCTATCCCAGCTGAATTGAGTTAAGAGGCAGACAATGACCTGGTCACCACTCACCACTCAATCACAGAATTTAGTAACATGGACCATGTTTTTTTTTTTTAGCTCATTAAACATCGTACAGCATCAGAAAGTAGCATAATTTATATCTTAGTTGCATAATACAAGGCTTAATGCAGTTTATTGTACATGTCATACAAATACAGTTGAATTAACATCAGGGGTTTTGAGTAAATCATTCTTTCAGAAAGTAGAAACGCATTGTTGGGATTTAAGAACGTTAGCAAGTACAGCAAGTAGTACACCAAAACCAATTAATTTAATAAATTTCCAAATGTTTCACTATGTATTTACAAAGTATAAAATACAAAAAACATATAATATAGCAATATACATAAAGGTGTATAGACTTCTGATTTCTCCAGCACATACAGATAAAGTGTTCCAAAGTGTCATCCGTAATCCAAATCGATAATATGAATTTAAAACATTGTATCTGATGGAAATCTGACCTGCTGGAAGGGAGTAATTTTCTTGGCAATGGAGGATGGAATTTCATGTTCGCAGTGTGAGCTCCGTGCGAAGGACAGCCAAAGGTCTGAGTCACTCAAACACAGGGACTGATAGAGGGCTGTGAATGTAGCCTGAGAAGAAGGGACAGCAGATGTTGACTCAGGCCACAGAAAAATTGGAATGTGAGAGTTAGAATCACATTCATTCTGCAGTACCTGGAAGAGAAAATCACTAATTTGGCTTCACATAATTATATTGCAACGTTACACATATTTGCAGATATATATTATATAAGCTATATGTCACATAATAAGACATATGGACGATAGTGTTGTCTAAATCCAAATTTATTTTCACTGTTTACCTTGTAAACTGCTAATGATCTGTGTCTCTCCTGATCGATCCAAGATGGGAACTCCTGACATGGGGAAAGAGAAAGGATGGAGGGAACAGTGATTCTAAAGGAAAAGGCTGCAAGCAGTGTGGTCTACTTATACAGAAAAAAAAAATCCCACCTCTTGTTTGAACATTTCACTGACAATGGAGCCAATGAAGACCTCCCATTCCTAAAGTAAAATTATTATTGTGGCTGACATTTGATGAATATGTTTTGTTCAAATAGTTCAAAGCTTACCGGTATACTGAGGATTTACTGAAAATATACGCATACTCACATTATCCTGGAAGAGTTCAGGGTATATGCCTTTGGCAAAGTGTATCGCAAACATTAACTGGTGAGCCTGAAAAATACGAGAGAATACAAGAAGGATATGCAATACAATGAAGATGATTTCTATATCATACTGTGGGTGTTGTGTGCTGTGTTGTGAGGGAATTATTTTGAATGTAAATAAAAAAAACTGCCTCGGTCCGCGGTGAATTACAGTATTAACGCCCACATTTGCACAATAATGTTAAAGTGTGCACCAGGGGGGTTTCAAAAGAGCAAGGGATCAAACCAGCAATCTTCTAATTACTAGACTGCCACTCCACCACCGAGTTCAAGCTACTGTGAACAATGTTCACCTGACAAGGAAACGCTATCATTTAATCTTTATACTAAGTGACATTTTAACAATATTATATACAACCGACATGAAAGGTTGCAGTATCTTACTCTTCTCAACTGCACTACCTAGCATACCATCTAACTATAACATACATTATTTGATACACCTAGCAGCTCACTGGGCTGAATCACTTGTGTTTATGATGGCTGGATGAACATAGACAGGGAGACTTGATCATCTTGAAGATCTGAAGTCTCTTCAGTAATGAACCTTTGTGGTTTTTATACACACTACTTTGTGCCACTGTTTCCAAGTTTTGACCAGATCCTTGGTTTGTCTTAGTGGCATGTGTGTTTGTAAAAGTGCTAGACATTTGTCAGCAGAGGATCAATAAGCAACTGCCTGTCTCTTCCTGATTCTCCGTTAACATAGAGACACATAAAGATGTAGCACATGCATAGAAATTACACTATTATTCACTATATGTGCGTTGGAATGTAAGTAGCCCTAATCAATAATGGACACTTGAAGACTGTGTTAATTGGAAAAGGTTAATTAAATAAATTTACAAATGCATGCATTTATTGGATTGTTGGATTGCTTCAGCAGCTGTTTGACATACATTATTCCTTTCCCCGATGTTTAATGAAGTGTTGTTGGTGCATTAGGTTCAATATTAATACATATTAAAATGACAAACAATAATCTGCAGGTCTGCAGTTGAAGATGCTGGAGGGTTTGTTTGCACGCGTGTGAGTGTATGCATGTAGCCATAATACCTTAAAAAGTGAGCGGCAAACATACTCATACACCATACTCTTCAAGCTTGCTTCCAATGAAGCGATCCTCGCTTCAGTATCCTCAGCTTCCTGGAGTATACAGAAATACATGTGCATAGGATGAGACATGAAAAAGAAGACTAGGTGTGCTAAAATAATTGAAATAATTCAAGAAGTTATTCTTGATTCTTGTGAACAGATAAAAAAAAAAAGTGTGAATAGATAGAAACCAATCGGTCTTTAATTGTAAGGTTTTATAAACAGATTGGAACAAATCCTAATGCTCACTAGACAGAGTAAACGATTACTTGTCGATGATTTTATTTGTTATTATTCTGATTATTTTTCGCTTACACCTAACAAAAAAAAACTAGAAATTTGAATGTTACATAAGAAAAAGTCAGAAAGATTTTACTATGGAAATGAGGTTGGAATTAGCCTTCTGAAAACTAACCCATATTTTAGAGAGTCATTAAACATGAGAAAATACTTTTCAGAAGGCCTTCATACAGTATTTTTTTTATTGAAAATATCTTTCATTGTTTCCAAAGTAATATTTCTAATTTCTTGAGAGAGTGGATTTGGGTTTTCATTAACTGTAAACTACATCATCGTTGTGTACAATGAATCTGTATAATGTATGAGTTTAACTTTTTGAATTGAAATATATCTATTTTTTGCAGTATTCTATTGTGACACCTGTAGATATACAAACATTGTATCTGCTTTTGCTATTTATAGCGATATGTTTGAGTAAAATGAACATTTTAGTTTTATTTCCTAAACTACTGACAATGTGACTCCCAAATTACAAATACAAATACTGTAGTTAGGCATTTAGAACATGTATTTGCAGAAAAGTAAAAATTGTATTTTGTGTATGTGCGTACATGTGTGGGCATAACCACACAAGTGCCTGTATTAAAATGTTATTTTGACGGGAAGAGATGTGAAGGACTGGGTCACCTTCTTGGCCTGAAGAGCCTTTTGGAAGAGGCGTAAAAATGAAGCAAGGCTGAAGCGGTACATGTTGTCAATCTTCGACAGGTCCGTGATGACAAAATACATCTTGCTGGCACTCTCTGCAAGAGGCAAGTAGGCATCCCGTTCCTGAAATCCAAACAAACTAATGTGTGATGAAAAGATTGACAGAAAAGCGTTTTAAAGGAATGGTAAAAAAATGAAAATAATTTAAATGCAGAAAGAGTTTAGTGATCACAGGAAAGAAAACAAGAAGTATTTGTTTTGATCAAGATAGAGGGAGAGCATGAAAAGGAATAGAGATAGACAGAAAGATTAGGGTAAGACAGGAAATGTGGGGGGAAAAACAATAGGAATACAAAATATTTGGGATGAATAGATGAATAGTGTTGGTAGAACACTGCTGTCTAGTTGATGACAGTGTAAATAAATTAAACAACTTATGCTGGAGAAGTTTGAAAAGTCAAACAGTAAATATTACTGCTAATATTACTGTGTTAGTATAACCGAGTTAATATTGCCGTTTTACTAAAGCACTTTCATCCAAAGTATGGATGTGAATTTCATCATGTGTTGAACAGTCATCCCACCAGTCTAATCGAACTCACTCTACCGCTTAAATTTGGGAAAACGCCTACAGTAGCAGATGGTAGTGAGGGAACATATTACACGCAAACAACTATGACAATTGCTTCACATTTATTTGTGATTGTGATTATTTTTTAAGCCAATGTATTTTTTGTAAGTACAAAAACAATATAAATTGTATTGTGTTACATACTTGATTAAAAAAAGAAATCTGAATCTTCCACATACAGTTTATACTGTATACAGTATCTTGTGTTTTCTCAAATGTGCCATTATAGCACACATAAATTCTGATATCAACCAGATTGGAGTGTGGCTGAGAAACAGCATGAGCTCTGGAGACATGATATCCAACTTGGGGAAAATGTGCAGGTGATGGTAGGATAGAGATGCTCCTCAAGAACAGCTTAAGATTGTTCCTCGTTGTATTACTACTGTAGTCCAAAGGCCAGGCATAATGAGGCAAGATAAATAGTGTTTAAGAATCAGACAGCGATTGCACGCTTGAGAAGAAGCCCAGGGAGCAAACAATTGGCCCCATTTCGCAGAGACTTGCAACTACTATAATCATCAGCAGACGTAGCTGCCTGAAGATCTTCAAGGTCTACTTTTGAGCAAGGTTCCAGCCAAGCACTGAGACACAGGGAGGATATGTCAAGTTAACTGCCTGGGCTTGATGGTGGGGCTGATAAGGATGGATGTTACTTTTTACTGTGTGTAAATACCTGGTCCAGAGATGCTTGCAGACGGTGTGATTCCAGTAGTGACTCCTGGATGAGAGCACTGCTTGCTTTGGCATGGTTCAGACTGTCTATAAGCTCTCGGTTCTCCAAAATATTCCCCTGTGATGTAGCCAGGGTCTGACATGGGGGGGGGGGAGACAGAGTGACAAGATCTGTTCTAGCAAATGCTGCCATCTTGTAACAGTCTCATGTGGGACATTAACAGATTTATCAAATACATCCTCTAATCATATTTTCTAAAACTGACTGAAAATAAAATGCATTCAAAAAAACATTCAAATAAAGCAAATGGAAAAGCAGTGAAGCATGGAAATGTTAAGGTGACAATAATAAATCTGAAGAATGTTTTGTTGTAGCACTGATGGCCCATGTGTGTATATTTGTTTGTGTGTAAATGTATTTGATTGTGAAAGTTTTAATGTGAGCCTAACTTTGACAATCACAAACTATTTGGCATTGCATTTTTATATTCTCATTACCAACTTTGCAGGGAGGCAATTAACCTTTTGTTTCTGTACTAGTGACTCCTTGTCCGGCAAAAAATGCACTTTAAAGATTGTATGATGAAAACATAAACAGGGCAGTACTGGGACTATATTACTTCCTCTGTTGTCAATAAGACTGATACAGTGATTGATTACTAATGAATTAAGTCATGACTATTTATAATCTGTACTGATATTAGATGATAATCTAATCATGTATTATCATTTATAATATTCACAGTTATAAAAATGCATTCTCTTGACAATTAAACATGAACTGTCTAGTCTCGTGTATAAAATAGTAAAATGATAATGGAGGAAATTTTGTGCAACAGAGCCTCAAGATGAGAGATAAAAATCATCCAACTGTAGAAGCAACATCTAATAGACTCATGGAACGGACAGAGGATTAAGGGAACAAAGACTTATCGACGTGCTAACAATATGAGACTGAGCTCCCTCCAAGAGTTACAATAATGTTTGTTGTTTTTATTTGGAAATGATTCTCCACTTTGATTAAATTTCTGTGGCTACCTGTTTATGCAGCAAACTTACTTCAATTGCGCGAGCTTTGCAGCCTCATTTTGTTGCTGCCAAGCAGTAAAATTAGTTATCCCTTTATATTTTAATGCAAAACAAGTAGTTTAAAAAAGTCCAAACTTGATAAATAACTTATTATCGTGTCTTTTATTGCGACACCTGCACCACATGCAGTTGGAGTTTCTAGCTGTTTGGAGAAGCTAACTAATAATGATTCAGAGTGAAACAGGGGGGTCTAGTCACAATCTATGACTGTTTAATTAAGAGATACATGTCGATGTGATGCCCAAGTACCACAAATAACACACTACCATACGACATGGGCAACGAGCGTTGGTTTTCTTCGTTAATGGTGTACCTCCAACAGTGATTCTTCTAATAGCGCAAGCTGAATCTTCTTGTCTTCCTCTTGTTGGAGTAGTCTTGTTTTCTCCGTCTCTAATTCTGGTTTCTCATGTTGTATGGTCAACGCCAGAAGCTATTCACAAACACACCAGTAAACAAACAAACAAATCTGACTCATGGCACTGTTCAGCAACAAGAAGTGCTTAAATTGATAAAAGTACAGTAGACTTTAATGCGGGCTTAGTACTGGGGTAAACAAAAAAATAGATCACCTGTCCTTGCAGGCCTGCCCTTGTGGTGGTAAAGTTGACCTCCGTAACCACAGAAACAGCATCAGGAGGGATGAAGGGAGCAGGATTACGTGTTGCCAGGAAGAGCCTGGAAGTCCTCATTGTAATCAATAACCTTGTCTCCGATCTGTACAACGTATCTCGGGCCTGTGCGCAAGTGCATTCAAATGTGTGATATCAGAAAGAAAAGACAAAACAGGGAATGGGTTATCTTAAAAGTAACTCACAAGTCTGACCTTTACTCTTTTTTTTACAGCCATTGTACTTAGCGTATAGACTTTCTAATCCCTGCAATGCAACATGGCCTTTTTCTTACCACTTCCTTTCTCCCATGGTCAACACCCCATTATCTAGCTATTTCAGAAAATGTGTGTGTGTGTGAGGGGGTTCCGTACCAGTAAAGCTAATTTACATAATACCTGCCCCCACACTAAGTTTCGCCACCTATGACTTGGCAGCTAGGGTAAGAGTAGCGATTTCTGGCCTCTGGACTACACATATGCATCATGTCAAAACAAAAACCGAAGGAGAGCAGCAGTGTTAGCACAAATTAGCATTAGTTCAAAGCATTATCAGCATTAGCTTCTGACATCTGGCACATACTCAAATATTCAGTAAAATTGGCAATATGGGGTATTTGTGTTGGCAGTGTGTCAAGGTGTGTGTCAATTGGCAATGTGTCCACTGCATGCACCAATTGCAAAAATCAGAACACTAATTGACCAGTGTAATTTGTCAGGTTGATGATGAAGTGATGACTAAACACAAAACACATTTCTGGCCGAAAGTAGAGGGGTTCATTTGCCTGACACAGAACCGAACCCCCCAAAACTGAGTAATTTCAAGTGGAGCGTCAAGAAGAGTTTACCGTTTACTGATGAACTGTGATAACCTTTTAAAAGGTGAGTATTACAGTTTCAAATTTGAATAATCATAACTACCATATATAGCATAATAAGTTGTGCTGTTTGTACGTGCCATGTTTAGGGGCTGATAAATAGAGTGAATCAGTGTAACCAACTCAGCGACTTTGTTGCTATATTTTGTGAGAATTTAGACATCTCTAGTGTCTCTTTTTCCAAAAAAATTCGGGGTATTATATTGGTGAGTTTTTAAGATTCTGAGACTGACACCCAGATGCAGACAGAACAGAGCAACCCCTCCGCGTCCAAACTGTGAGAGTATTGTGCTTGCGCAATGCCGCAGCTGGGTGATTTAACTACTGCCTTTTCGAAAGTGTGAACAAGCATGGGGGGAACATGTAAATGCCACAAAAAAGGTGGGAGTTGAGACTTGAACCCAGAACCTCTGAATGGAAGCAGAACTACAAACCACATGCTTCAGTGTTCCACCAATCACCATTTCTAAATGCTTGATCGTTTTTCCAACCAAAATGATTTAAGTCCAAAAATGTATCGATTCAATAAAAAATGTGAGCACTGTAAAAATTAAGTTGAACAGGGTAATGAGACATACATTTAAAAAGGCAATTGATGATTAACCTGAATGATTTAATTCCAAATGTATTAATTAATATGATGTGGATTACAGTATTTTGAATGGAATTGTGATGCATCTGAGATAAATAATGTTACCTAACAACCCTAAAATAATAACCAAAAGTGTTTTTGTGCATTGTGCAATTGTACCTTGTGCGATGAGATCCCTCCTCAACAGTGGGTAGAGTACAGGTTCCACTCCATCCATTTCTTGAATGATGAGAGTTTTTCCAAATCTGACTGCCAGTTCCAGGACTGTCATGAAGTTACTGTCCTTTATAGACATATAAATGTGTGACCCATTATGAATTTCAGAATTTCATTTTACAACCCCAATTCCAATGAAGTTGGGACGTGGTGCTAAACATAAATAAAAACAGAACACAATGATTTGCAAAGTATGTTCAACCTATATTTAATTGAATACTCTACAAAGACAAGATATTTAATGTTCAAACTGATAAACTATTGTTTTGAGCAAATAATCACTAACTTTTATGGGTGCAGCACGTTCCAAAAAAGCTGGAACAGGGTCATGTTTACCACTGTGTTACATCACCTTTTGTTTTAACAACATTCAATAAACATTTGGAAACTGAGGACCCTAATTGTTGAAGCTTTGTAGTTGGAATTCTTTCCCATTCTTGCTTGATGTACAGCTTCAGCTGTTCAACAGTCCGGGGTCTCCGTTGTCGTATTTTATGCTTCATAATGTGCCACACATTTTCAATGGGAGACAGGTCTGGACTGCAGCCAAACCCGTCTAGTACCCGCGCTCTTTTACTACGAATCCACACTGTTGAATCTGGTTTGGCATTGTCTTGCTGAAATAAGCAGGGGCGTCCATGAAAAAGACGTTGCTTGGATGGAAGCATATATTTCTCCAAAACCTGTATGTACCTTTCAGCATTAATGGTGCCTTCACAGATGTGTAAGTTACCCATGCCATTGGCACTAACACAGCCCCATACCATCACAGATGCTGGCTTTTGAACTTTGCGTCCATAACAGTCCGGATGGTTCTTTTCCTCTTTGGCCCGGAGAACACCACCCACAATTTCCAAAAACAATTTGAAATGTGGACTCGTCGGACCACAGAACACTTTTCCACTTTGCATCAGTCCATGTTAGATGAGCTCGAGCCCAGAGAAGCCGGCGGGGTTTCTGGGTGTTGTTGATAAATGGGTTTTGCTTTGCATAGTAGAGTTTCAAGTTGCACTTACGGATGTAGCGCCAAACTATATTTACTGACATTGGTCTTGCTCTCCTGGGGGTGGAGGGGGGGGGGGCAGTGTGAGGGGGGGGGGGGCATTGGGTCCCTGCGGCCCCCACCGGCCAGCTGTCGGGGGGCGCCTCAGTGGGGCCGGCGGACCACCCTGGGTCCCTCGGTGTGGGACATGTCCCGTCCGCCGGGCTGCTCTCGGGTGGACCCCTGGGCCTGATCCCGCCCCACGATTGATTGGGTGGGGTCCTCAGCCGCTGCAGTGCGGCCACAGCAATTACAGGTCACGTCTGTCAGTCTTTGTGCATGTAAAATGGTATCAATTCACTTGCATGTATCCGTAGACACATACCCCTAGGCCTCTTTTACTGGGTGTGGGGTCACGCACTTACTGCGACAAAGAACTCATGAATATGCAAATCGCTTGTGTATCCCCTCACTTATACTCTCCTCGTGTAGACTTTTATAATTCACATAATTAATGCCACCAACCACACTTCAGTTGTACAGTCGGGTTCACGACCCCTGTCCTGCATGCTTCTTCTCCTGTTCTATCTTGTACTGTCCTTCCCTCACAGGGTGTAGCACAACAGCCCCATGCAACACTCATATTTCAGGTTTCATTGTTGTAGATAATGTAATGATCTACTTCGCTCATCCAGTTTACAATAAGTGCTTTGAAGAAGAAGAAGAAGAAGAATCACCTTTTATTGTCATGAACATGCATGCATGCACACGAAATTTGTTCTCTGCATTTAACCCATCACAGTGAACACATACACAAGTTAGTGGAACACACTGGAGCACGGGGCAGCTGAAGCACCCAGGGAGCATTTCGGGGTATCAGTGTCTCAGCCGTGAGTCCAGGAGATGTTGGCGGATGGGCCAGTCGGGGTCTTGAACCTAGGTCCCCCACGGTGGCAGGCGATGATCTTAACCATTGGGCCACGGCTGTATTTGTCATTTGTCTTTGTTTCTCTCTCCCTTCTATAAACTTTGTTCTGTTCGACTGATCAAGTCTGATTCTCATCCATCCATCCATCCATTTTCTGAGCCGCTTCTCCTCACTAGGGTCGCGGGCGTGCTGGAGCCTATCCCAGCTATCATCGGGCAGGAGGCGGGGTACACCCTGAACTGGTTGCCAGCCAATTGCAGGTCTGATTCTCAATAAACCGCAATTATAATACCACAGCGGAAGCTTAAAAACTCTACTGCTTGACCTAACAGCCGAAAGTAGTTGCTTACCACCATACATTAGTCATTCTAGCTGTATTTGCTGGATCACTGCTCTAGTACTCTATGTGCACTGTTCTGCCATGAAGTTTAATACCACAACAATTTAAAGATAAACTAATACAGAGTTTGTTAAATTAATACCTACGGTGTTGGTCAAAACAACTATCATAATATATTTTCTGTAATTCACTTAACATTCTGCGGGTATGTATCAATGATAGTTAATGATGTAGTTGACCTTTAAGACGTATTTACCTGTTGGTTGATAACCTCAAGTCGGTTTTGTTTGAGATGTGTGCAGAGCCACTCTGTGGCTCGGGAGGAAGGATCGATGAGAAAAGGACATGCAACACTCTAAGAAAAAAGAAAAAAAACACAAATGGTTTAGTTATTGTAGGATGTCTTATACACTACAGGGGCCTGCATTACTTTACTAGGAAATGAGGTGTATGTACACACAAGTGAAGATCAGTTCTGTCTCTGCTACGCTTATTCGTCAGCATCAATCCTGCATACGACAGGTGTATGATTCCCACCTTGGCTCTGTACTTTTTATACTTTCTCTGTCTTATTAGTGTCATCGCAAACGTGATCATCCTGAACGTGTAAAGGCTAAATCCATGTACTGAAGTACTATTTCTGCTTGCACAGTTATTTTGTTGTAGCTATTAACATATACTTCACATGACGTTTGCTGCAGGTATTCAAAAAGTAAACAAATTAAGTTAATAGGTTTTTATGTAATATTTTCCATGAGTGGGTCACCGTCCGTGTTTATAGAATGTGGCATAATAACATAATAAATAACATAATAAGCACAGTCAAAACAAACACACTGGGGCTATGATGGAGCAACTCCTTACCCGTAACTTAAGTTCATTGATCTATAAGACAGAAATGGAAAAAGAATACACAAAAACAGATGTAATATATTTATATGGATGACAACAGGCTCAGTGCAATTGTTTGATACTTTGAATGATGATTCAAAAACGGGATGGAAGAAAGGGGTGAACATGAGGGATGGAATGATGAAGGGAGGGCAAGACAACATAATACTATAAAACTGGATTCTGGTATCTGTAGTATAATTTATGAGCGTAGAGCTCATTAATATAAATGATATTATCAGTAAAGACTAGATTAACAATTAGTTCCCGACCTGTAGTATGACAATAGCGTTCTCCATGGAGAGGTCATCAGACGGCAGCCCTTGACTCTTCCAAATCAACTGTTCACTCTCCAAGGACAGGAAGGACCTGAAGTCAAACTCTATACAAACATACCCAAAAATGAGAATTGCGATGAGTTATGTTCTATTATGAGTAAACACAAATAACATTATTTTGCATACTGCAGTGATTCCCAACTATTAATGTGTCGTGAGAGTAGAGGTGCAACAATTAATCGATTAATCAACAACTAATCAATTATCAAAATAATTGACACCTATTTTGATGATCGATTAATCGTTTAGGGCTATTGTTTAACGTAACAAAATCTGAATCCTCTGTTTTCAACCTCTCAACAGTAAATATTATCTGATTTTGCTAGTCCTCCATGAAAGCAGACTGTTTATCTTTGTGTTTAATCAAAATAAGAAATTCGCAAACATGTTTTTACTTTCAAAAACAATTATCAACATGTTTCCCTATTTTCTGGCATGTTGCGGACCAAACCAGGAACTGAATCATAATAAATTTCTAGTAAAAAAAAAAGCCTGTTTAATATATTGCGGAAATAATCGTTATTTGCAGCCGTAGTATGAAGTAATTGAACTTGAAACAGTCTTAAAAGTGCATATCATATATTAGTAGGTCTTCGCATTATCAGGACCCAAGAAGTAGCGCTCGGTTTCAAAAAGGTTAGGGAGTACAAAATAATTCCCTCTCATGTGATACTGCCTACGGTAATTATTGTTTATCTAATTTTGTTTAATCATTAAATCAGATTTTTTGCAATAAACTCTTACGCAATATTAATTTTATCTGATTATTCGATTAGTCGATAATCGGTAGAATAATCAATTCCCAAAATATTTGATCGCTACAGCCTTGTGTGCAGAAATAAAAAAATTAAAAAACTTAATAATTAAGATATTACTTAATTCTCTTTACCTAACTTTCTTCAATTCCTCCAAGAACATTAAGCTTTGTGCGAAATTAAATCGGCCCAGATTGCCCATTAAGAAAGTAAATTTGGGAGTAAACTGAGATGAGATCATCATTATTTTATTATACCATTTGTTGTGAGATATGTCTTTCTAAGGTTGGTAAAACACAGACTAAAGTTTATAGTCTTAAATTTAACTTAAACCTCTTAATTGATTAATCAATCAGCGGCAAGCCAGTGTGTGTGTGTGTGTCTGTGTGTGTGTGCAAGTGTTTAAATGATCTTTTACTTTGCAGTCCAGATTGAGCCATCCAGGTTTCCAGACAATGTCTACGACGATCTTCAGAAGCTGCAGACAAATATGTGATGAATGCTGCAGCAAGCATCGCCCTCACAGGGAGTGTATCTAACTCATTCTTTATCTCCAACATCTGAAGGACAGGAAGACAAAAAAAAAAAAAAAGGGGGAAAAATTGAGAGTAAAAAAAAAGTCAGGATATGGCATAGCCATGATTTAGGTAGCTGAGGTCAATGATAAAATTGGTCTTCTTTTCAGCGTTCTATATTATCTTAATTTCTTATGGTAATCACAGACTGTGGCCAATTTTTTTTTACCTCAAGTTCTATTAATAAAGCCTTATATCATGACTAAAATATAAATTTCGCATAATGTGGCTGTGAAACTTTGTGCACTATATATATATATATATATATATATATATATATATATATATATATATATATATATATATATATATATATATATCTCTCTCTCTCTCCTTGGTGATGTTCCACTGTGTTGATGTTCCACTGTGTTGATGTGAGTGTGACTTTGCATGTGTGCGTTAGGTGAAAAGAAATGCAAGCAAACAGTGAAGTGATTCTCTGAAGGAAATGTTGAGGAAGGTAGGGAGTGTGAGGGAATGAGTGTGTTTGTGTCAGGAGGAGATTGAGTATTTTAATTAACGCCCAGACAGATGCAGCAGAAAGAAGTTAAACAGCCAAATAAGTGACCTGCGAAATCAGGGCCCCATGTCTTTTGTCAAAGCAAAGCCTTTTGTGCTTCAATTTTACGACAAAATGGCCATAATACCGATAGCAGTATAAATACTTTACACAACCTGTGTATTCCACCGCTTATGTTCTCCGTCCAGTTGGGAAATCAGTTGCTGGGCAGCATTGATTGTGTCCTGAGCTTTTGTCACCTCAGCCTCCAGCTTTGCTGCCTCTGCAGTGTGACACTGAAACCTGCCACAAAGGAAGACAAGCGGTCCGTATGTCCATATGTGCTTGCAATACAATCAAAATGTCTCAAAATACTTTGAATAAAACGGAGATTTGAAAAGGTTGCAATGTGTTCGCTGTATGCGCCACATGCACAGATTCGCACACTAATTGATATGAAGTTCGGCGGCTTGGTGATGAAGTGCTGACTCCACGAATGAAAATGTCGAGCTTTCGCTGTTCTTTTCCTGCTCGCCTTTCTCTCCATCAAGTGGGACAGCTGTTGTATTGGCTCTCAATTGTTTGTGCAGATGTACATCATATTTTGGTCAGTCAATGTGTGTTAATGAGAAGATAAAACAATAAAAAACAATTGCTGCTCGAGCACATTTTGCTGGCATAGGGGCAGAATCCTCAAATCTCCAAAACCATCACTTTTTAGGAAACCCCCCAAAACACGTTTGTTGCGTCATTAACATTGCATCGTCAAAGAGAACAAGCCATTTTCATCACTTTAGGATGGTCAATAATTTGTTAAAATAACACAAAATATGAAATTTACTAAATTGGGACATTTTTGTTAAGCTATTTTAGGGAAAATTGCGCAGAATGAATGAATGAATATACAGCCATAATGTTCTTTGGGATGAGGCAAAGAAAAATCATTTCAACCAAATATATTTTTTGCACTTCACCAAGGCAGCAAAAAGAAAGGTGATATTAAACACATATTAAAGATATTTATCTTGTTGAAAAGCACATTGTAAGGACAAGAATACAAAAAAAAAAAGAGAATTAAGTCATTTGATATATGGAGTATGTTATTGACCTTTAACCTGACTGCAAATATCACGGTCCAGTACATTTTAAGAGAGGGGGAATAGATCTGACCTTCAGGCAGCCATGATTGTTTATATCCTTGATGACAATAATAGCCAGTGGCAGTAAACAGACAGTAACGGCAAATTTGTTCAAGGATGGCAGGCTGACATGTAGAATGGGCATCTTGCAATGTGATGACTGGAACCTTGAGGAACATGCTAAACAGCCGGTTACTCCTGATGTCGTCAAAGTCAATTTCCCCAAGGTGAGAGCGCAACAGATTATATGGCGTAATATACGGTACTAACCGTGGTAGCTCAGTTAGCTTCTGCAACTCACCTGCAATGCGATGACATTTTTAAAGTAGGCTGATTTCAAATGCTCAAATCAAAGTTTTATCTTATTTAGCAATACAAGTATGATTGAGCCCTTGTTCTAGATTTGCTTTGCAACAATCTACATTGTACTATATTGTATTTTTCCCCATGTAATCTCATTTCTTCCTTAGGTTTTTATGAGATTTAGGCCAGAAAAAAAGGTGTTCTCCCACACCATATTCAAAACTGTTTTTTATGAATGTATTAGTGCTGGAAAAGAAAAACCCAAAATGGTTCTCACAAATCAAAAGCATACAACTGGCCTAACACAATGCAGCATAAACCTTTTGCCATGTTCCCAAACAACCCTAAATAAAACATTTATTAACAAATATGAAACAACCCTGGTTGAAAATATAGCAGAAATTAAAGGAGGTTCATACTTCTCTTTGAGTTCATTAACCTTGTCTCCCACAGAGTTGAGCAGGCTCTCAAGCTTATTCTTTCGACTTTCCGTTTTCCTCAGGTTGCTGGACAAGCACAATAAATCATGTTATCAACATTAAGCAAGGCTGACTGGGAAAAAATGAAATAATGTGTCCAGGCTTGTTTAAAACTCAGACTGCAGTAAATATATTAATTGTAGTCATTTGACATAGAATAAATTGAAAAATAAAACACAACAATTAACATGGCGGCACGGTGGACGACTGGTTAGAGCGTCTGCCTCACAGTTCTGAGGACCAGGGTTCAATCCCTGGCCCCGCCTGTGTGGAGTTGGCATGTTCTTCCCGTGCCTGTGTGGGTTTTCTCCAGGTACTCTGGTTTCCTCCCACATCCCAAAAACTTGCACGGTAGGTTAATTGACAACTCTAAATTGCCCGTAGGTGTGAATGTGAGTGCGAATGGTTGTTTGTTTGTATGTGCCCTGCGATTGGCTGGCAACCAGTTCAGGGTGTACCCCGCCTCCTGCCCGACAATAGCTGGGATAGGCTCCAGCACGCCCGCGACCCTAGTGAGGAGAAGCAGCTCAGAAAATGGATGGATGGATGGAACTACTAACATTGATTCTGCTCACATTCATCCCTCTTAGTTTAGTAAGTAAATCAGGCTCAATGTGTACTGATTACTTCACATGAAAACGGCTGCATTGTCAAAGGGCTATCCTTCAACTGTGGTATTGTGGGTAGTATGTGCATGAGTACTCACTCCTTTAGTCCAGCCTGCTCTCGCTCAAGAGGCTCTATCCTCTGTAGGACATGGGAGTACTGGACATTGGCTTTGACCCAGGCAGCCAGGGGGGCGGCTGCTGCACTTGCACGTTTTGCATTCTGACCATGACAACAGAATCACATGTTACATTCAACACTCTCTGTTAATCAGAGCAATAAATGCACTTGAATATTAGGGTCAACTGACCTTGGGTTCAAAGGACGCCTTATTTTTGTAAAGCAGCTCTTCCACACTCTGACGAATCTCGGGGGTGATGTTCCTGACCTCGAATGTAACTATGTCCTCCCTCACGCCACGCTTAGCCAGGAAGCTAAGGAGTAGGATGGGTGTGTGTGTGTGTATATATATATATATATATATATATATATATATATATATGTATATATATATATATATATACACACACACACACACAGTTGTGCTCACCATTATTGGCACTTTGGCATTTTTTATGGACAGATGAAACAAAAATAGAACTTTTTAGCAATTCACACAAACAGTAAGTTTACAGACGGCATAATGAAGCCTTTAAGGAAAAGAACACCCTGCCAACAGTCAAGCATGGTGGAGGATGCATAATGCTGTGGGGATGCTTCACAGTATCTGGTACTGGAGGCCTTGACTGTATCACAGGCATCATGAAATAAGAAAATTATCAAGAGATTTTAGAGCGAAATCTTTCAGGCGTTTGTTTTGGGGCGTTACTCCCGTCAGTCTCCTCTTCAGCAGGTACATTGTATGCACTTACTTCTAGAGATGAACTTGGCCATTCTAAAACCAACCACTGTTTTGCCTTAACTCATTTGATATTTTGGCAGGGTGCTGCATGATTTCAAATCTCCACATCAGTGGTGTTGCATCTTTAAATTCACAGACAAAATTTTTCAGTAGACTTCTCAGTTAACTTTAATGCTGCCGTCGTAGGTTACATAAATAGATGGTAGATGCTTTGATGATTCATTAACTAGTCCCAGATGAAGCCATGCGAGCCCAAGATAGGATATTTACCTCCACTGTGTTTCATTGATAATAGATCATGAAATTATATTGTTTTTTTCAAAATTTAGTCTTTGCATCTCTGTGGGGAAGGTTCATTTTTGGTTCTCTCTCTTCATTTTGGTGAATTCCATCTTGGCCTTCGTATTCCTCTAGCTAAAGAGTTGCCTCTTCTGATGTAGCCTTTGTATTTTTGTTCATCAAGTCTACCACTAGCTTTTTGCAGGTATTTGCATATCGCTGCCATCAGGCGGAAACCCTGTATCTCCAAAATAATCAGTTTTCAGGGGGGGGAAAAAAAAACGGCACCTTTGCTGAGTCATTCATTCACATTACATCGTCATAGAGAGGGAGCCATTTACAACACTTAAAAATTGGTCAATAAATTTAAAAAGTATTGAATTATGAAAAAAATATGAAATTGACCTAATTTTGACATACTAACCCTTACCCTAAGAAGTTGGCTCTCGGACGTGGAATGTCACCTCTCTGGCAGGGAAAGAGCCCAAGCTTGTGTGCGAAGTTGAAATGTTCCGACAAGATATAGTCAGGCTCACCTCCATACACATCTAGGGCTCTTGAGAAGGGTTGGACTCTTTTCCACTCTGGAGTTGCCCTCGGTGAGAGGCGTCAAGCAGGTGTGGGCATACTTATTGCCCCCTGACTCGGTGCTTGTACATTGGGGTTTACCCCAGTGGACGAGAGGGTAGCCTCCTCTCTGCCTTCTGGTTCGGGGACGGGTCCTGCCTGTTGTTTGTGTCTATGCACCAAACAGCAGTTAAGAGTACCCACCCTTTTTGTAGTCCTTGGAGGGGGTGCTGAGTGAGAGTAGGAATGTAGATCGACCATTAAATCGAGAGCTTTCCCTTTCGGCTCAGCTCCTTCTTCACCATGACAGACCGATAGAGACGATGTACCGATCCGCCTGTTGATCGCCAGTTTGATTCTTCCCTCACTCGTGAACAAGACCCTGAGATACTTGAACTCCTCCATTTGGGGCAGGATCTCCTCTCTGACGAGGAGAGGGCACGTCACGCTTTTATGACTGAGGACTACGGCTTCAGATTTGGAGGTGCTGATTTTCCTCCCAGCCACTTCACACTTGGCTATGAACCGTTCCAGCGTGAGTTGGAGATCACGGCTTGATGACGCAATCAGAACAACATCACCTGCAAAAAGCAGTGACGTGATACTTATGTCACCGAACCGGACTCCCTCAACACCCCGGCTGCGCCTAGAAAGTCTGTCTATTAATGTAATGTACAGAATCGGCGACAAAGGGCAGCCTTGGCGGAGTCCAACTCTCACTGGAAATGAATCCGACTTACTGCCGGCAATGCAGACCAAACTGACATCAGTTGTACAGCGTTTGGTTACAATTGTATATTACAAAATAGATTTTTTTAATAGAACTGATTCATGCATCTTTTTATTTAAAATGTTTTATTTTTTAAAAGAGTTGCACAGGAGGTAGCACGTTCACCCCGTGAACCCATGGAAGCTGCTTTATTACTATAAGAAATGTACTTCATTAGTTTAGTCACAAAAGTTGAACCTGACATTTTTTTACTATTTCCTCCTCTGTGTGTATCCTTAAAGCGGTTCCTCAATCTTCTACCTCAACTCACCTCTTCATGCTAACCCAGGAGGTGTCGAAGGTACCCATCAGTCTCAGGACCCCCTCCAGGATGTCCCTGATGACATCAGGTGGCATGCGGAGAGAGCGGATCTCAGACAGAGCTTCAGGCTTGATGTTTCCCACTGCTTGCTTCGCCTCATCCACCAACGGCTTTAGGAGTGAAAGAGAGCAAATGAATGTAACTGTGCCTAAGCCATCCGCGGTGAAGGGCAGCTCTTGACAAATCAACCAGACAACCGACCTTTACTTCCTTCAGTTCATCATCAATTTTGGCTTTTCGCTCTTCTATCTTGGACACTTCTTGAGCCATTCTTGCTTGAATCTTTTCCATCTCTGCCTTCTGGTCGCTGGCATTCTGGAGGGCCATAAATTATGAGCTAGTGTTATTTATGGTCCACTTAAAAGGACCTAAATGTAAATGGGTGAGACAACCACACACTGAGGTTTGAATTAAATCTATGAAAAGCCACTCGTTTGAAATGTAGACAAAGGATATCACTTGAAAATTGTCAGAAAAAGGATTTAATTCTATCACTGCAAATGCACCTTTGTCCAAAGCTAACCTTTTCATTGATTTCAATGTCTTCCCACCTACCTGATTTGAAAGGCTTCTTTTCCATTTTTCCTCTAAAAATCTGATTTTCCTTACACTGGGCATGCTCCTTTCATTCTTTCATCCTGGCCAAACCTTTATAAAAAAAATATCATTACTGAACTCAAAACTCATTCTAATTAATCTCCTTCACCATCTATTGTTATCCGCTACCGGCCACAGGGATCAAACGACTATCACTCTCTCGTTAACTCTTTCTTTTCTTTCTTCCTCAATCACAATTCTGCAAAAAAGATCATGCTTTTCAGAATTATGGATACCAACAGAGAGAACACAACAGATGGAATGAAACAAACTAAAGTGCACTTGTGCTCAGCGAACACCGCTAAACACCGCTGGGAAACGAAAGAGATATGCAGAGGAGACGAGGAGAAAAGGTGCTGTACATCATAGAGGACGATGAAGGACGATTCAGTAAGGACACCGTCCTGCCTGACACTCAGTGTACAATTTGCAAACGACAATACAAATCTAATCAGATGATATACCTGCATGGATGTGGTGATTTCCTGCAGGGCAGAATCAGCCTCCTGTTGCTTAGTCTTCAACAGTACACTCTGCTCTGCAGCCCGTCTCTTCAACTCATCAACCAGTGCCTTGGCTTCATTAAGCTTAGACACACCAGCCTGCAAACACAAGTCAGGGTCCTTTCTGCCATTTCTTCCATAAGAACAACTCGTCTGGTATTAATAGTACCAAAAGAAAACAAGTAACACATCACTGTGACTGTATTGCCAAACAAGCTTTCAGTTACATAATTGCATTCATTACCTGCAGATGCTGTTGTCTCGTTGTGAGCTGCATCTGTTTCCGGCTATAGATTGCATTGTAAAGGTGTAGAAAGGCCATATACTGGCTGGGTGTTGCACCATGTTCTCGACATGACTCATGGACCATCAGGAACAGACGGCTCACATCTTCCTGTCCAGTTTCTGACCACACATAATAACAATAGAGGAAAGAACAATGCCAACATTCTGATTTACTGTATGCTCTGATGAAATAGTAAAGAGTAACTATAATAATACAAAATAATAATAATGAATAACAGTTTCCCTGCATTTAAACTTACCCAACTTAAAAAAAATATACCTTTTCATTAAGTAGGCTCAGTCAATCCAAGGCTACACCTCTAATCCCATAACGTTCCAATTTTCTGATCAATACAGCATGGCTCATGCTATCAAATGCTTTCTGAAGATCAATGAACAGTTTATTTTTGTCTATAGAATCAGAGATTTCTCCAATGTCTCAAGAGTTCTTGCAATGGAAAAATGATAAAAAAGGAAATTACTCTTAAAAAGTATTCATACCTTTCCTTGCTTTCTTTTCACCTTCATTCCTCTCCTCATCACTGCTTGCCTTGGCAAGCAACAGCTCAGGAATCTGACAAAATACAATTTTATTAAAGGAAAATGTGTGGTACATGTTAAATTCAACATGCTTAAAAATATTCATAAAAAATAGACCTTCTTCATGCTGCTTTCAGACCATCCTTCCATCCACTGGACAGAACACTTGCGGTAAAAAGCTGGATTGCTCTCACAGCTGATGGTGAAGTTTGGGTTTGAACAGTCCATGATTAGAACAATGTGGAGATTCTGCTGGATTCCTAACAGAGATTTTACACAGAAAGGTGAGAAGTGGAGTAATGAGCAGGCGCTACACTATTGTAACCTTTCCACTGGTAGCACTGGTGCGACCAACTTTCTCAGTTTCTCATATCTGCCAGTATTCCAATCCAAACCGTTCCCCCAAAAAATAAACATAGGAGCTCTATTTCTTTTTGCTTTCGTGGGGTCGCCAATTGGATTATAAATGTGCATGCCAATGATAATCAGCGGGAATATGTGAACCAATGCGCAAGCGTGGAAAGCGTCCTGACGTCAACCTGTATGTGCATCTGCCTTATGCATTACTTTGAACCACAATCTCTAATGCAGTGTGTTACAGGTAGCATTAAAATGTATGCACTCGCACAAACGCAACTAGATGAAATTCTTACTTTCAGACGCTGAAAAAAAGGTCACATATGTCACCATTTTGGTCAGAGTCTACAGCCCGATTACAGTAAAAGCCTTTTTTCACATAATTGAGACTACAAGTGAGACTAGGTAGTGTGTGTTTGTTTCTTGATGCTTGTGTTATAATGCCTCTTTTATCTTTTAATTCTCTGGCAGACATAAATAATGTGCTATTTAGTGGGTTGACTTTAGCATTAAGCTACTCAATAAATTCTCTGGCTACAGATTCAAACCCTGCAGCATTTCAGTCGTACATAGTCTCATAAGAGAAGAGGAGAGGAGAAATAGACAGATACAGATACAGAGCAATGACGATGTGTACACACACACACACACCTTATAAACACACACAAATATATACACACTCCTGACCACAAGTCGTATACACACACAGTACAGAGAAAAGAAGAACAGATATACCACACAGGGAGTCCAAAAGAATGATAGATGAATGCAGCATACTAACTGAAGGAGAAATAGTTGTATAAGGGTCCAGTAAATCCATCCTGGGAAGCAGAATCTTTGAGGGAAGAGAGAAGAGGCTCCAACTCTTCTGGGGTGTATAGTCCAGGAACCTCACCTTGAAACACATTCAACACAGACTGTAACTTGAAGTCAAAATTGTGTATACATTTCCAAGTTAAATCTTTCCTCATAAAATGAAAACACATACCAGACGACAGCAGGCTGTTGACCATCTCGAGGAAAGCAGGCTGGACAAACTGATAGTCCTCCAACAGGAAGACAACCTGCTGCGCTTCTAGTCCAGCCAACTGCATCACCTGTACGCATATTACTGTGTTAAACACCAAGAGTGTCCACAAATTACGAGCTAACTCAGATGAAAAAACCTTGAGTGAAACCAACACATACCGTCTTGAGATCATTCTTAAAATGCTTCAAGGAATAGCCACGAGAGATCTTTGGCGTAAACACAGGGTATCCATGCATGTGTGACACCAGAAATGTGGCTGTGTGCCGCCCGACTCCACTTCGACCTGCCAGGAGCAGCGAGCCACCAGGCCGGCTCAGCACGCGATCGAGCCTGGACACAAAGTCGCACACTTCCCAGAAAAGGAGGAGGTCCAGCTCTCTGTTATCACGACTGTACAGCACTAGTCCCTAAAGAGGAAACAAACATGGGTAAACGATGCACTGACAGTATCACTTACATCACGTACAGTTACAAACACAACAAAACTAGGATAGAGAAATGAAAAACAAAGAAAAACTGTACTCCTCAGTAAAAGGTATTTCCAATCAATCTATATCTCAAAATAAAACAGATTGTAAGTGAAATATTGTGACTAGGACAACTGTGAGTGAAGGAAAAATGGATTATAAATGTGCATGCCAATGATATAAATGTGAGTTCAATTCACACATAGTCGAGAGCTGTTGTAAAGTTATTCAATTTCCTTCGAAATCAAAGCAAATAACCCAACATATTGTTGTGTACCTTCTGAATGACTTGCTTGAGGTCAGAAGAATGCAGGCATCCCAGTTGTTTACCATGTGGAGGCAGAGACTGGCCCGGAGTCATTACAGCCCCCTCAGATACTCCCCACGTTACATAGAAACCATCTGCACATAGGGAGAAAAAACTGTCAGTAGCTGAACACGCGCACATCCAAATTTGAGAGTCGCGTTTTCAAGCTGTTGCTATTTTAAGTTTGCATCAGCTAAAGATGAAAAACAATATTCAGGTACGCTGTACACTCTGCTGTCGACAGTGTTATATAGCTTCAAAAACCCTACGTCAATTTTGAAGAAACATTTTGAGTCGCGTGGCTACATTCAAGCTTAAAGAGAATGTCCCACCCGTAGAATGAATAGGTCGTCATGCCCCTTTTTGAGACGCATGCCAACGAAGACGCAAAGTGTCAGCGTGTGCCATGTTTGTGGCAAAATAACAAGAACGCCTGCACATTGCATATTGTACAATGATCACAACGAGGAACTAGGAGTAACCTTTCAAAGTTAAAATTAATTTTTTGTCTCGTTTTCCAAATGTTCTTGATTGATAGCACACGCTTTGGTGTCGACAAAGAAAGGTAGCTGCTTTATACATAGATATTTTTTTAAATGATCTATGTAAAGTGAAGTATAGAAATACTGTTGTTTTTTTTATACAAAACAAGTAGCCTATTTATGTTAAATGAAATCCAGAAAGACTGTCAACATTATTATTATTTTTTTAATATAAAAAGTATTTATGTTGAGTCAAAAAATGTTGTCTATTTTATTTTTTAATAAAAACTTTATTATTAAACAGCAACATTATGCTTTTGTTACTTTTTAATGGTAACTGTGGCAACACTAGTAAGGAATGATGGAGCAAACCAGAAATAGATCACCAACCATTCATGTTTTCAAGAGCGTCAGAGCTCCAGTCCCCACGGATGATGGAGGAGAGGATATTATCAAAGGTGTGAAGATCTTTGGAGAAAACTAGCTGGTCTCTGAAAAGCCTTCTAGCCTCGTATGCTACCACCACCAGCACACTGTCCGTCACATCTGACTGAGCTTAAAAAATAAAGATTTAAACAAAATAGACAAACATGTATTTTACTCTATTTTACTAAAAGACAATAGGACTATTACCAAATGTGATTCAAGAGTGGCTTAAAAACAATAGAAAAAGTTATTGCCCATGTGTTTGTTACCTGCAGTGAGGTCATATCGTAACAAGCTTAGGACCCATTCTGTGAGGATGCACGGGGTAAAGAGGTAGTGACTATGATCATCCACTGTAAACTTGGCTTTCACCTATTTGAAATCAAACAATTAAGTTACAGTACATGATATTAACATACAGTGCATCAAGACACAAAATAATTGGTAATCAGTACATTTATGGTTCCGAAAAATAAATAACATGAAGTACATCATGCTTTTCTTCAGGTCAGAGTCCGGAGCTGCATTATCCAGCTAATTTAAATTACTTTTAAGCAAATGTTGTAAATACAAACATGTAGTTCATGTATTTTTAACTGACCAAGATAAAAGCTCAAAAAAATGGTCTGATCATTTGTGTGGCAAAAATTGAATAACAACAGCATATAAGGCTGAACAGTGATAATACGGTAATATATTATCATCATCATTATTGCTAACACAACATGAGCGGTAGGCAAGCACATTTTGAGCCTGTTATTCTAAGGTTTACGATATAACGTTCGTAGCGGACATGCACGCTGCAACTTTGAGGTTTCTCAGAGACTCGTGACCACCTGAGAACGCCGACTCCTCCACGATGCCCTGCTGTGAGACGGCGACAAGGACAATGCCAGGTGTACGTCAAGTGGACCTTAACCTAATTAGCAGCTTCCCGTCAAATCTTGATTCCTGTCTTCAAAAGACTCCTTCTCTGACCAAAAGATTGGAGGGACGCTCCCTTCAAGCAGACAATGTGGTTAATATCCAACCATGCGCGTGAGGCGCCACCCACTGGCGTTGAGAGGAACTGCAGGCAGAACTTGTGGACGTGCCTTTGATGTTTGTTAACAGAAGATTGAATGTCCGTTTTTATACCTTCAAACTGTAGAAATATTCCAAATGTATGCATTGGTGTCTATGTCCCCATTCTCACTTTGACAGGTCCTCTGCATGATTTTGAAAGCTGTTCATGATTTGAAATCAAACCGTACGAAATGTTGTATTGAACAATAAGCAACCCATCTGCCACGACTAAAGTTTAAACAATGATTCTATGCGTGAGAGTACAAAGTTGGGAGTGTTTGAGATTATTATTTTACAAGCTATTTACTCAAATTTGTGGACAAGATTCAGGCTGGTGGGCGTGGTCTTCTCTCAGTCGGCATTCCCTCTTCCTACACTCCGCCCCTGGGGTATTTAACGCTAAACTCACACCTGTCTCAGTTGAACAGGAACTGGACTGGAGTAGAGTTGAGCTGAGTTGAGTTGAGGCTTCTTTTTCCTTCTGTGCTGGTAGCTCGCCAGCTGGGTGGACTCTGGCCACCCCTCCCCCTTCTTTTGTTGCCTTTTTGTCCTCGGTCACCACCGGGTGCCACCACATGCGCGAACACCCGCCGCAACCAAGTTGGCGGCGTTTTCGATCGAAGAAGTCGACCATGCGGCTCCGATCCCTTAGCCTAGCCACGATCGGTCGGCGGGGCCTCAACAAGCAGCTGCCGACACCCCAGACGGATGCCGAACGCCACTGATGGCCACTGATCAGGTCAACCGGCAGGGAAGTTATGAGCTCATCCTAAATGGGCCAACAACTTTCCTTTCCTCCTACTTTTTACTTTTGTGCATCTGGTTTTCTTCAACCGAACCTGCTTCTTTCCTGCCTGAGGTCCGGAGGAAGACCACCCCAAAGACCAGCTGATCAGCGTTCGTGAGTCGACACTGCAATCCTTACTATGATGTACAACATCAGTGCGTAATAATTGGGGGAAATTACTAGTTTCATACGAAATCCCAACTTTGCCTTTTCTCGCGCTGACTCAACGCATTAAACGCTCATACGCTCATTTAGTTTAGCCCCTTATTTTCTTTCTTTCGTTTACTCTTAGTGTTATGTTCTTGTTGTAGTTTGTTGTTTTAATTGTCCATCCATCCATCCATTTTCTGAGCCGCTTCTCCTCACTGGGGTCGCGGGCGTGCTGGAGCCTATCCCAGCTATCATCGGGCAGGAGGCGGGGTAAACCCTGAACTGGTTGCCAGCCAATCGCAGGGCACATACACACAAACAACCATCCGCACTCACATTCACTCCTGTGGGCAATTTAGAGTTGTCAATTAGCGTATCCATGCATGTTTTTGGGATGTGGGAGAAAAGGCACGGGGAGAACATCCAAACTCCACACAGGCGGGGCCGGGGATTGAACCCCAGTCCTCAGAACTGTGAGGCAGACGCTCTAACCAGTCGTTCACCGTACCGCCTGTTGTAGTTGTGTGTTTCATTAAATATACTATAAAATTCCACCCGTGGTCGTATTTTGTGTGTGTTCTGAATTTTAGTAAACCTCTGTAACCTCGGACTCAAAATGTCGTAGAGTGTAGCAATCATGAGACTGATTAAAAAGGTTTGTCGTCATTTCGCCTAAAGTTAAACTTGAAAAAATTGATGTGGTGCCCTTTTCGAGACATTAGTTTGATTTTTAACAATTAAATCAAAATTACGATAAACCGGTAACGCAAACGTCGCTCCCGTCTTATGACTTTATCCTAAATTAATTACAATTCTTATTTCATACATAATCGCTGCACGTTCCCAATCTGCATTACATAACAATATTATAAAAAAGAAACAACAATTATATTGCTATAGCGCACGAGGCAGCACTGTTGATTGATAAAGGTCATTGTTTTTTTTCTATTCTGAATGTTGAAAACGTAATTTAATTTGTACTCATTAAAGATTATGCTTTCAGTAATTCAGGAAATGGTGTTGCCACAAATACAGATGTTAACATAAAATGTTCTGTCCAGTTCAGTACCTGTTCATAGAGCTGCACCAGCGAACCAGCCAGCTGGTGTGTTTTCCCTGTGCTGGCCCACGATGCTTGGCTACCCAGACTGTGTTGGAGAATTGGCTGCAGGTACGCTGAGTAGATAGTCTGCAGCTGCTCCCGGTCTGGATAGCTGAGAGTAAAGGCACCAAAGCAGATGGAGACAGAGGCCAGAGAAACAGTAATAGCACAATTCATAGTGATGAGGTTGATGGTGGTGGGGAAATAATAATAAAGAAGGTGCAATTACCATTGCACTTACTCAATGGTGCAGATGCGAACTATCGATGAAAAGCGGGATGTTAGCGAATGACTCCCTACAGCACCACCTGTTGACATTGAGGCCACCACCTGAATGTTCTCCAGGCTCACCCACTCCAGATTTTCATCATAGAATCCTTTATATGTCAAAACCTAAAGAGGGAAGAGTGGGATGTACAGAGTTAGGACATTAATTTGGAGGAAATTACGATTAATGGTTAATTAAATTGTATTATGCCGACCGATTGTTCCGAAGTTCATATGTATTTCTACATACATTAAAGATGCTATTTGTGTGTCATGATAGAACTTGTCTTTTTCATTTTTTTTTCCATTCACAGTGAATTACTATTATTGCATTCAGCAGTCCAATTGCTGATGTGTAATAAGACCATCCGCCTTAGTTACCACCCTTTTAACCATCTCATTTAAACCCGTCACGTATTGCATCTTTCGTATGCTGTTTAATAAGGTAATACTGACAGATTACTGATTTGAAATGAGCACACTTAGAATAGTTTTTTTAGGCTTGCTATTCATTTAGACTCTTTGTACAAAATTTGTACCTGTTGCAAAAATGCTGTGAGGTTGCTTGTCCCCCATTTGTCAGGTTTGGGTAGGTTGATGTCTTTTAGGTAGAGGACCAAGTTCTCACAGTCCTTGGGTCTGAAGACTCGACCGGTGTTGGAGCTGAGCAGCAGGCAAGTCTGACTGAGCTTCTGGAGGACGTGGTGAGATGAGGTCTGGGCACTACAATGGACCACCGCCACTTGTGTGGAGCGTAGCCGTGAGAAGGCAAAGCGCAGGAGCATTCTAGATGTTAAAAAAAAAATTCTTTAGGATGTGTTTGTTCAGAATTTCATATGATCCAAGACAGCAGTGAAACAGCAGTCTTTCTAAATTAGTACATTAAGGTCAAGGCCGATTTCAAGAAGGGGTAGATAGCTAGGTCAAAAGTGATGTTTCATGCTGAATTATATAAAATCAATTTGGGGAAAGTAATGGATTACATAGTTATTGTAGTTAGGTCCCCAAATGACTTGGCATGCCATGCCACAACAATAAGTACTTTACACTCCAATGAGATTGAGCATGACAAGAGCTACACAAACATTATCTACCCTTACAAAGATAATAAATAGTTTTAATTGACACTGTCAAGAGATGTACTATTAAAAGTGTAGCAATGCATCAATGAAATGCATTTTATTCCGGTTACTCTATTTACATAGCTGTATGAGCGGTGAACATACTATAAAGACTTTCCTGTGCGCATCACTGCAAAATTGTGAAAATGCATCTCAGAATCTTTTTAAGTCTGAATTTTTGATACAGCTCTATTTGTTTTTCACCTTAATAGATTGAGCAAGTGTATATAATAAGTTTGTTAAGTGGATATATTTTCCACATCCATGTGTGTAGTTACCCTTTCCCACAGCCCTCTGGTCCCACCACCATGAAAGGTTGCCTGCGTTGAGCGGTCAGCCAGGGGGAGAAGCACTGCAGTGCCCTCTGCATATCTGCAGTCTCAATAACAGGGAGTGAATGTGAATGAGAGAGCTGCTCCAGCCTGAGACTGTCAGGCCGCTGCAATGTATAAGCTGCAAGGTGGCCGCTGTCAGGGTCATAGTAGGTATCTAGTGGCTTCCTGGTGTTTGGTGGGGTTTCTCCGGCCCAGCTTAGCAGCTAAAAAGACAGATAAGCAGCAGAAAGGTTTATGCATCCTTGCTTCTACACTCAGAGGCCACAACAAATAGGTAAAAAGACATCATTTATTGGGAGGGATTGTGAATGCAAACACCATACCAAAACACCATTGCATGGTGTGCTATTACAAAAAAAAACAAGTGCTCACCCCTTTGGCAAACTCTTGTCTTGTTTTGAGGTTGAGGTTTCCTCCTAAACCTCTGAGAAGACTAACGATGAACTGACCCCTCTCTGTCACAACACTAAGGTGAGACAGACCATTGAGTACTGTACCCACCAGACTGGTCTCCACCACAAAGTCATTCTCATAGAGGAAAGAGAGAACAGAACAATTTAGGTTGGACACTTTTTGCCCAAGTGTTTCAATACAATTTCCCAAATGTTTTCAGTACTTTACAGCTATAGTGTGTTACAAAAGTCTTACAAGTACTATAGATGCATACGCAAAACTCAAATTTACTTTATCACCATAATTTTAAAAAAAAAGATCATGCACTTAATCCAAAATCCAAGCATTTGAATATAATTGGAACTCAAATAAAATGGACTTGAGATAGGGAGTTTGTATGTATTTCAAAACTCAAATATTACCAAAAAAAAAAAAAAAAAAAAAGACACGACACACAGTGTAGTTTTGCATTAATGTCGGTCACTTAATTGCATGATTAGGCACCAAAAGTGCCAATAATTGACATTAAATTAATACATTTCCATTCATATCTGGACTGAAACTTCATTAGGCACACTTAATAATAGTAACTTTTGACCAGAGCGATATTAATGTAGGATGTTGTTCGTTATTGTTGTGATTGTTGATTACAATAACGTAGAATTGTAGTGCATAATACTGAGAGGTGCTTAGATTTACAAGAGCCTTGAAAGTCATTAGACTGTGCAAGTGTCCTCAATGAAATATCAGATGAATATTTACTGGAGAAGCAGGGCAAAGGTTACCTGTTTGAGGACCCAGTCCAGAGCTCGTTGAAATAAATCTCCCAGCCAGTTTTCTAAATTAGAGCGACACTGCTCGGGCTGATTCCACAACCATGATTTCACCAAGGCGCCCACATCTATGTCCTCATCGCTAAAGAATTAAAGGGAATGTTGGAAGAGGGAAAACAATGGTATCAATTGCAAATAAACACACATTGTTAGATAATACTGACCTGAGAAAGATCATGCCCATGCGTGATATTGTAGCTGGGGAGGCACAGCTCAGATCGTGAGTCTCAAACAGGAAGTTGACATTGGGTCCGAACTGGATACGTTCTCCACTTGGCATTGTCAAGAGGCGATTATCATCAAGCACAGAATTTAGACTCTCAATCCATTCTGGATCAATGTCACCATCACACACAATCCAGGAGCTTGTATCTATTAAAGAAAATTAGAGAAATGCACTGTAAATACACGTAAAATAATAATAAATACAGAGCACAACCAAACAATCTTCTCACCCTGGGATTCTTTAACCACATTTCTGGCGCTATGTGTAAGGACGCCATCGGCCCACTCTCTCGTGTCCATGTCAATATGTCCCAGAAGTTGCTGTTTGGGCATTGCCTTAGGGTTTACTGCATACAGCTTCACCTACAACATTAGGAAACAACAACATACCATAACTGAAAAGTGTCAAATTTGCATTCGGAACAAGATAATAATGAGTTGCAACTAACTAGAAACCAGTGGGTTGAAAAGTGGGAAAGAAGAATATCACCACCCACCACTTTGCCTGTCTTATTAAGAGCAGCCCGAAGCATTCTCCACAGAGTAGACTTCCCCGCTCCACTTGGTCCCACGATCACCACACCCATGCGCTGTCTGAGCTGCTCATTCAGCTCCAATGCCTTTTTGAGCTATACACACAAACAATTGTTTAAAGGTACAATTGCCCTGTATGTTTGGCACATTCACACAATTCATTTGTGATTCAGCCACCAAGGTGAGTGTTTGTAGCAGTTCTGACAAACGTGTGAGCAAGAGTGTTTGCACGCATCCACGCACTTACACACTTACGCAAGCAGCGTGCACGCACACGCCCGCACACACACACGCACACACACACACCTGAGTGGGTATAGGCTCGAGTCGATTCTCTTTGTAGACTTGATTCAGGGCCTCGGTGAGGGGCAGGTCCTCAACATCAGTGAAACTAACCCCAGAGAAGACGTCTCTGAGCAAGGCATCAAAACGCGAGCTATCAGCAAATGTCAGCTTGGACATGGTGTTCAGTCGCAATGCCTGGACCACCAGATTGATCTCTTGAACTGCAGACATACAGTAGAAGGAAAATAAATAAAAATTCCACCATTTGAATTAAATTATGGGGGGGAAAAAATCTATCTGGGGAAAAAAAAAACAAGTTCAAAGAGTAGAAAAAACAAATCAAGTCATTTAAAAATGCCACTTGTTTAAGAGTGTGCCATGTTTTAAGAGATTGGCAGGACTTAAGATGCATGCACTTCCTGCCCAAGCGTGTTTTATTCAGAGAACAGTAGAATAGTTGATTAGACTACACACTGAGCCAAACACCAGAGAGGCTTGACGACCCATTGCCACGCAGAGGAGGAGAAAATGGACTGTGTGTGTGTGTGTGTGCATGTGTGCGCGCACGTATGAATATGAGTGTGTTGGGCAGATAAAGAGTGGGTGGTAGACCACAAGGAATGGGGATTTAGGGGAGGGGGGGGGGGAGAAAATGAGAGAGAGAGAGAGAGAGAGAGAGAGAATAGAAATGGTGCAGAGGAAAAGTTAGAAACCGTGTCACAAAGCAAAGAAAAATTGCAGCCTGAGGTTACCAAAAAGTTTACAGCAGAGTTGGGGTCAATTGATGTTTGGAAGGCAAAGGCAAAACTGGCAGAGAAACAGTGGCCAATAGATCCATTGTCATACTCATGCATAGCCTTAGATGTGCTTCATTAAAGCGATATATTGCTTTTCAAAGAAGTAAATTAGGCTCCTCTGCCTGTATTGTACAGCCTCACATTAATTAGATATGTTTTCAGCTGCTGATGATATGGATGTTTTTGCTGCAATAAACAAGCCTCAAGGTCACCAAATAGGTGGCCCGGTTAAGTTTCACCCTTGCTAGTAACACTACAAATGTTTCGCAATGTTTCAAATATTGAAAGTATTCATAGAGGGTCTCACTCTTGTCCTTGTCATGGCTCTTTCTCTGTTGCTGCAGCAAACTACCACAGGCCTTCAGCACTGTTTTCAAAGCACGCAAACCCCAGTCGTAGTGCTGTTGCGGGGTCAACAGCTCCCTAGACACAAAAAGGAAAGACGCTTGCTTAACCATCCTCAATTGACTGTAGGACTGGTCCAAGAGCGAACTTAACTTTTTCTCAGACCTCAATAGACTATGCTGGTACACAGTTTTTAAAATGCAACATACACCTACAGCACAATTGAATACAAGTTGTACCTGGCCAGGTTAAAGATTGCAACCAGCTTGCGACCCAGTATTTCTCCATTTTTGAAGCCCTCTGAGTACAAAATGACTTCAGCAATCAGCTCATTGTCAGGTCGGCTCATGGCCACGGGCCTGAAAAGCTGCTTTAGGTTGTCTGGAAGTTTCTGTCGACCTCCGTAACCTTTGCCTGCTGGGTTCAGTGTGATGAACACTCCTGAGTTTGGATCTAATTCAATCTGGAAGAGGAGGAAAATAAATAAATAGACAAACAAACATTGGTAATCAAATGTATATTTTAGAAGATTGAATGTTGAAATAAATTCTGAATAGGTAGAATGAAAACACTGCAACCGACACCACAGTATTTGTTAAACTACGTCTATCAAAAGCCATTGAATAATTTAAGAACAGAGGCAATAAGACACAAAGTTAGTTTGGCAGCCGTACTTGCAAAACTAAATTGTATTGCATCAGTTCATAGTCACTGACCTCCCTCCCCATCAGTTCGCATGTGTGCTTGTGCTGTTTAAGGGAGTCTTGAATGGCTTGAATCTGCATAGAAACTGCAGACAACACTGCCTCCTCCAAACGATTGAACTCATCAAAGCAGCCCCACGCGCCACACTTCACCAAGCCCACAAAAATGCGGCCCATTGATTTCACATCAATACCCTGGTTAAAAGACAACACGGGAAAAGAGACTTTCAATTTCTCTTCCTTTGGAAGTCACAAACCTGTAATTATTCATACATGAGATGATAAACAAAGATTAAAGAATATAATACATTTGTCTGTACACAATGTACTAATCCCTAAAGATACTCGCTGTATTAATATTTAGCCTTGTTCAAAACCAAGATATCAACAGTGTTTAAAAGCTGTGTTCACTAATTAATCATGTTTTTCTTGTAATAGAAAGCCTGTGATTAATAAATGCTATATTATCTTTATTTATATCTAAATTTGTGATTTGGGGTATAGATTATTTCTCCACACGTTACATATCCACACACTGTACATTTTTTTTACCTCATCACAATTGAACACCAACACCTGGCGTCCAAACAGCCCACCCAGAGCTTTGACAGACTCAGTCTTGCCTGTTCCAGCTGGCCCATAGGGGTTCCCCCCAAGCCCCATCTTCATGGCCTGAGTCAGAGTCAGGTAGCATTTATCAGTCAGTGGAGTGTGCACCAGCTTCGCAGCATTCCCCTGGCAGACCAGAGAGAGAAAGAATGGAGAGAGAATTGAGAGACAAAGAGACAAAGATCATGACGACGACATGACGAAGATGATACGATGTGAACAGAGAGAATGCAGGTGGATGATTAAAAAACTGAATCAGAAAACATTTGACTGACCAGAAAACAAAAGGACATATGCTTTAAGTGTCTTTTCAAATGAGCTGAATATGCGTTCACTTTTACATTCTTAAATAAACATCCATCCATCCATCCATCCATTTTCTGAGCCGCTTCTCCTCACTAGGGTCGCAGGCGTGCTGAGTTGTCAATTAACCTACCATGCATGTTTTTGGGATGTGGGAAGAAACCGGAGTGCCGGAGAAAACCCACGCAGGCACGGGGAGAACATGCAAACGCCACACGGGCGGGGCCGGGGATGAAACCCCGGTCCTCAGAACTGTGAGGCAGACACTCTAAGCAGTCGGCCACCGTGCCGCCAAATAAATAAATAAACAGCTCCCCCAAATGGTAGCATATTCCTGGGACATTAAACAATCCGCACTTGAAAAGTTCCCCAAATTAAGTTTTGCAAAACCCCATCAAACACACCTTCCTGGTTGCTATAAACTGGGATGAGCATGGATGAATATGTACGTATGTCACTGTCCGATGAAATACATGCATTTCCAAATTGTGTGAGTTATTTTACTTAAATAGTTTGTGAAAACCCAAAACAAAACCACACAAGTTTGTTGCACTCACATTTCATTGCATAGCAGCCAAGAGTGCAAGACACAATATTGTGTGGTAGAGGTATTCACAAGGGATTATTATGTAGTGTCACACAATGCTGAGTGTTAGCATTACTATCTCTGTTTTTCATAGTGTGTAAGACTATTAAGCAAGTTTTTAATCAATTTATAACCTATTATATCATGTTTTCACTGTTGTTTGTTTCTCTATTCTTTTTAGGATTTTTTTGATTTGACTGACATTTATTGGTGAAACACAGAGCAGTAAAACAACATTATATTTGGGGGCAAATTAGGGATTTTGTGGGTCACTAACATCTGAGAATGTAATTCAGTCATATGCATGTTGAGGACAGCGTGAGCGAAGGACTGCACTCTACAGAGTGGCATGAGATGAGTCATTCATCTGTCTAAAATGCTCTATATACACAAATTTGATGCCTGACAAATGACTTCTATCTGAGTAGATATTCTCACACACAGCCTATTGTAAATTAGATGTTAAGCACGAGCTTTATCTTCCCATTTAAATTCTGACTTCAAATGATGATTTTGCTATTTTTAAACACTAGTTCAATTTTCATATCTTTCTGGGACAATGATTAATGGTGACACACGTTATTGGAATCGGGTGTGTGCCAACATTATGGAAATGATCCTTGCAGATGTCTTCTGGAATAAAACACAAGGTCATGCTCAAGGAGACGCCTCCTTCTGAATTTGTGCGGGAGGCGCATTGTTGCAAGAAAAACAATAATACATTAAAAGAGGAGGCATAACAAGTTAGAGTTACCCACCTGGTACTCGTAGGTGTAGCTAAACTGTGCATCCACCATATGAATATGGCAGCATTTGTCAGGTCCCATGTAGAAGCGAAGTTGCTTCTGCCAGGCCCAGGCCTCAAGGCTGCCGACTTCTGCTTGCTTCAACTGCTTCACCACACTGATGTTGTGGATAATGTCCAGGATCAAGGCCTTCAATTTCAGCTGCAGAATACCAGTGTCTATACAGGGCCATTATTATATGAATAGCTGCATGGTTGAAATGTGATAAAACATGAACTGTAAAGTATTTACAAAGTAAACAATCAGCAGTGTGAGATGGCTTGTCTTCTTATCGCTTGCAATCAACTGAAGAGAATATTGTCAATAAACTGAGCATTTAATTTAGTAAGACTGATGCAAACTGAGTACAATACATTTGTTTACAACAGTGACGGGCAACTGGCGGCCCGCGGGCCCACACTCGGAGTGGCCCTTCCATGAATTTTTGAACATTATGAAACGAAAGTTGCAAATGAACTCTTTGAAAACTTAATGACCGCCAGAAGGTGGTGCTGAAATCAACGAAGATTCCCCTCGCACATGCGCAGACCAAATATGCATAATAAAATTTACACGATCAGGATTTTTGAGGCCGATCTTTGCACCTAAAGGCCACCTAACTGTTTTGCGCATGGCGCACAGAATGCACATTCACTTTTGCCACTTTTACAATCAGCATTTCAATTGCACTTGCTTATTGTTTTTTTTCTTTCACTTATTCTTTTTTTTATTATCACCAGATGCATGCCTTTTAACTATTGCCTCTGACTGTACATAATAACATGGCCTGCTACGTATACTTTTGCTTGCTGTAATATGCTTGCAATGTTTTGTAACTAAGATTGCAGCTTGCCTAACGGGATCATTGGAGAGTAGTAAGCTTCTGTGTTGTGACATAGAAATAAATTTAATAAAATTAAATTAAAAAATAAATAAATATTAGTATTATAAGTGCATAAAGAAATACAGTGGTCCTGCCTGTGTTTGTGTGGTCGTCAGAGCTGGTGTCAATTGTGGTGTAGTGTTCCAGCTTGGCATTGAGCTCCAACTCAAGCTGCTGTAAATTGTGTTCCTTGAGCGCTCGCTCCACATCTTCAGTAAACTGGATTTGCTCTGCAAGACACAAAATCTATACAAAAAATAATACAACCTTGACTTTTCAGGCCTTTTTACTAAAAGGGAATTTTGCTTAAAAAACTGACGAAAACAAATATGAATAAAGCAAAGGGCACAAAAGTCTAAAAATTGTATAAAAAAAAGGATGAATACGTACTTGTGAGGGATAACGTGAGGGGTCGACATCACCATTTTTCCCTGCCGTGACACATTCATGTAGCATTTCCCTCAAAGTCACCTTCATTTCCTTAGATAGTTCATTTAACCACACCTACAAATCACACAGATATATTCAGAAACACTGAGCAACAGACTATGTCTACATAACAATGAAAAATACTAACCTATTAAAAAAAAAAAAATTCGATGATCCAAATAACACATTTCACGTTTTTTTTGTTTTTTTTTACCTCCACAAGGCTGGAGATGTGAACAGTATTTCTGAGAGGAACAATCTCTCCGTCCAAGGAACACATGGCCACAATGTGCTGGCACTCCTCATCAAACACAACACTATGGATGCCTGTGCAAGTAGTACACTAATTAGCTTCCACAAAGCTTCAAGGTTTTAATGGGGTCCACAAAAGCCAGAAAAAAATTACAGAATAAAGCTTTGTGACCTGCAAACAGTTTCTTAAGGTGTGTCTGGATGACCGTTGGGTTGGTGGCCTGACCAAGAATCTCTAAAAGATCATCATCTCCTATGAAATAAAATCGTGGGAAGGCAGAGCGCTTCTCCTAAAACAGTCACACATAGATATGAAATAGTTATACATGAAGGGATGCCTTGTGTTGGTGTTCTTGTATGTACCTCCAGGAACTCATTGAGTGACTTTTGGCAGCGCTGCAGCTGGTCCATTATGGTCACCAGGGAGTTTCTCATGCCAGCCCTTGAGCTCAGAGAAATTACTCTGTTGTCCCTCTGGATGTCTGACATTATAGCCCTGTGGCACATGGGATTTTGATGTTCATTAATATTTACAGTACATATTCTGTCATAGTAGGGACAAAGATATTGACCGTGATGAGAACAAGAGGTATAGACAATGAATGCAGGTATATGAAATGGATGGATGGGTGGATGGACTGAAAACAGAACACCTGGTTTCAATATACAGTATGAGTGAAGCCTGATGTCCACATAAAAAACAGCCGTTTACTTTTAAAATATTCTCTTTTTCTACGTTGTCTGTGTTGTTCCGATATATTTTTTCATCCCCGTTGATAGTGTGCCCCAAAATTCAAGTTCCAGTGAAACCATACAAACATTATCCTGAAATACTTGAGGGGTCTGGCACATATTATATATTTGTCCACCATCTTCCGACAAAGCTCAGACCCATACTCCAAGTTACCTGAAGTCTTCATCAACCCGTTTGAAGCGGGCCTCCTCCCGGGGCAATGCGCCCCGTCCAAAGATAGGCTCAAGATAAACCCATCTTCTCTGGATGGCATTTAGATTTAGTAGGTATTCATCCAGGTCTGACAGACGTACCTCCCACAAGCTGACCTGAACATAAATGAAGTAAACATACATATACAGCAGTTGTCATTTGAATCTTTATTGATCTTAATTATTTATGTTTACTCAAAGGACGCCAATCCACATGTTCATCAGACCTTGTCCTGGAAGTTGCGGTAGTAGGGAGAGTCTTTCAGAGACTGCAGCAGACAGCGGTTATCTCCCACCTGGATGGACACAAAGTGGTAATAAAACTAATAGTGTAGTAGTGTCTGTTAATGTTACTGATAACAGCTACATCTTTGTAGCAATTAAAGTTCATCTTGATGAGACATTTAAATGAGCTGCCTGAACTATTACAGAACAAAAAAGCTTTGTAAATTAAACATTGTTCTGCATGCAGACTGCACTATTTTGTCTTTTAAGTAACACAATTATAAATGAGCCGTTATCAGAGACAATAAAATAACTTACAAGAGGTTTATGTTTAGCCATGGTCTATGTTTATTGACTAAGATCCCAAATAGTGGGCGCTAAATTGCGTGTTCACGCTAACAGATTGCACGCACTGTTAAAAGGGCCTTTTGTGCGTGATCGACTAAGATTTTTAAGAGCTTTGAATGAATCAGTGGTGATTCGGATTGACTCACAAATCCCCATGAAAAAATGTAATCCTGAATCTGATTTTTTGCGTTTGAATAAAAAACAATCAAAGAATACAAAAGTTCTTACATTACCTAACAAGAACTGATTCCTCAAATACAGGTAGGGCAAATTTACAATGAACTGGAACAATACAGATTATCTCGCAGGATATTAATAAAGACCTCCAGTAATATACTGTAAATCAAATTTAATATTGCCAAGATATCCTGAAGGATTTTGTCTGAAATCAAATCAAGGGTGCTTCAACTTGGCCATGGTGCCAGTCCAATATTCTGGATAAATAGGATGAGGGGGTTTGAGGTATTGTGCAACAAAACTGGATGCATTTGTAAATGTCTTCAGATCTTTTTATGACTTGGCAATGCGTATAGTAATGAGTCTGATAGCACATGTACATACAGTGTGTCAAAGCAAATTTGGTTCAGTGTGTGTATGCATCTACCTGGCTGACTATATCTTTCCAGTCTTTGATGATGGTGAGAGGGTGGCCACTGCTGCCAGTGTAGTCTGTGAGGTTAAAGGTAGCTGATGCTCCCCACAAATCCAACTCTCTCAGTGCTTCTCTAATTGTCACCTCTGCCTGGGCACGGCTGTTCAGGTCCTACACACAGTAAAACATCCAAACATTTTCTGTGTTTGAAAACCACAGATGTTTACTTCATAATAAGGGTTTGACTTTTTAACGCATTCGTAACACTTCAGAATCGTCTTTATTTGCCAAGTATGTCAAAAACACACGAGGAATTTGTTTTAATTGTACTTCTGCATTTATGATACGAAGAGCAGCAAGATAAAGAAAACATGAGAAAAAGGAGAAAATTATTCCAACACCATTCCAAAATGTAGTCACAGTATTTTTGCAATGAATCAGTGCAATGATATAGTGTTTCCCTTTACCAATTATAGACTGATCTGAAGGTATTTCATTTTTTTACGACCTTTTAAAAATGGCAGTTGAACACCTCTCACTAATATGCAATGCATTGTAGTGCTACAACACTACAATAACATGAATATCTCTTTGGCAGTGTCAATCAAAACCGAGCAAAGTAAAAGTTGAATTTCTTAATGTACAGTAGCTCTCATATTGGATCCAATTAAGACTGTGCAGGTGGTAGCAGCATCATGCTTTAGGGGCTGTTTCGCTGCAACTGAGCCCTTAGTCAAGGTGGAGGGAATTATAAACAGTTCCAAAAAACAGTCAGCAGGACAGGTACGTGCAGACGCTCTTTTAACATGAGCTTGAATGTAGCTGGTTAATTCTGAACACAGCCACATACCCACTTATCAGAGGGTGTCCATATCGTAATTCATTTTTACTTCCCCTTTTCAAAAGATTTTTTTTTCCAATTGTGTTGTACTGGTTATAAGTCACATTAACGGTAGAAAAGGTTCAGAAATGATTTATCTTTCACAATTTATATTTTAAAAAAGGCATTTGAACAGGGGTGTGTAGATTTCTTTTATATGCACTGTACCTTGAGCTCCATGGCCTTTGCAATAATGTTATCTGCCACTCCAAGAAGGTCATCAAAGGTGAGTCTTTCTAAAGTCATCCCTCTCGGAAGACCAAGCAAACGGAACATGTCCAACCAGTGGTCTTGAGACAGGTGTTCCCCACGCACATACTTCAGCACTGGAACAATGCTCTGAACACACAGATGGAAAAGGTATTCATTTGAACATTCAAACAAAATCACACACAGTAAGAGGGTACGAAATCAATCCCTATTATCTTAATAAAACAAAATTGTAGTCTATTAAAAACAGTTTTGCCGACTACTTATGGTTTACAAATAATATCTTATATTCAAAGAAAAGCATGAACAATGTATATTTTACATGACCAATGCAATTTTAGGTCAGTTGCTGAGTGTAAGAAACACACAACAAGCTCATTTCATGTATAAGAGACCAACTGACAAAGAAAATAAGAATTAGTCTTTAACTGGATTGTGTACCTTATATTTATCCACTTCTTCTTGCAATTTAACAGAAATGGCTGTAGGTTGTTCCAGTTTCTTAAGCTTGTCCTGCCATGTAAATAGGAATTCCTCAAACAGATAGGTCTTACTCCTGTAAAATGGGGGGGTGGGGGGGGGGTGGAATGTAAATACATAGAACACATTTAAAGAAAGAAAAAAATGCCATCTATGGTATGATTTTGATATGTCTCTGTTACTTTACCTGAATGAGATCCAGTCCTCGTGAGCTTTTTCGGTAAAGCCTCGGTGCCACTCCTCATACAGACCCCACATCTGGCTATACTCTTCCATGTCTTGTTTTGTCTCTTTAGCTAGAGGGAAAGTTGAAACCTCCAGGTCGAAGTAGACACAATCCTCACTAAGGAGAAGTAGGGACAATAGAGGAGGAGGGTGGTAAGATCAGAAACCATGCATCCACTCGACTGCACGAGAAGTGGCATTTTCATTACTGTATGCGCTTTATATAAAAAAATATAGTAAACTACTTACATTAGTTTACTGCGAACTAACTCTAACTCCTGGAACTCTTGCTGCTTATCTCTGATGGTCTGAAGACTCCCAAGTAGGGTATCATGATCACCAGACTCAAGAATCTCCTCTTTGGGCTTTAGCTGGTCCCAGCGGGCCTTGAACCGCTCCAGATCTGCCCTATAGGCATTGATGCGATCTGTCGTGTGACTTCGCATTACGTCCACCTACAAAAAGAGAACATCATGAATGATATCAAGAAGAGTCAGCCACCAGGAGGTACAGTGACGAAATGGGATTTTAGTCAGTGGATAAGGTGCTTTGGAGATATGAAATAAGTACCAGCAGATAAATGCTGCTGCAAAAAAATTGTTACATCAAGAACTCAAACCATGATGCTCTGTTGTTATACCTGATCTTTGATCATGAGCTGATGGCTCTCCATGACAAGCTCCAGTTTGTCCCATTTGGCCCTCAGGGAGGAGAGGGAGTCCAGCCCTGCCCCTGATACTGCTCGCAGCAAACGGTTCTTCTCCTCCGCAGACTTGAACTGAGGTAGGATCTAGTCAGACCCAAACAGTTTAGTCAAAAATAACGACTACTTTGTCAATGACAATTGTCATAAAATCGAATTAAAACAATCTATGCTCATACTGTTTTGGACATTAGTTAAAATGATAGTAGACACATTTTATTTTGAAGGTGGGGGCAAAAAGGAGCCTCAAAGGGTCTAACAGAAGGTAAACGACATAGTACAACAACAGTTGTGGGAGACATGCACCCCTGAAGTCAACCTCATCGTGCATCATAGTACACGAGATGTCAGTGTACCACAAACGACCTTAGCAAATGTCGACTTCAACTGAGTCAGCACCTAAATATGTTGTGCTTTTTTCATCATTTTTGTGATGCAACTGCAGAAGGGTGTCGGTGATGGCAAAGAGGAAAATAGTGATGATGACCATTGAACCGGAAATCGGTCACAGGTCTTTGTCCAAACTGCTCAGCACAATATGGCTAAATCGACGGTCAAAATCAATAATAAAAGAAGAACAGAATGTAAACTGCAAAGTGAGCTGTGTTTCACCCCCAGGCTCATGCAGTAATACTCCCCTCTGGAGGTTCATCATGTCATGAGTCTGCATCCGCTATGCATTATAAAAGTTAATGGGCAGAGTGAATTGGATACACACTTTAGCTTTTTTAGGTTTTACTGTAAAGCAGTTCACTTCTTTTAACAATTGTATGACAATTCAAAATGAATTGGGGGGCCAAAGGCATCCTGGAATGGTTCGTTTTCAATCTTTTAGATTCAACTATTTGAATAGAGAAAAATGTAATGATATTTTAAACAATACTATGTTCTAAATTCCAAAGTATGGCTTATGTGTCTCTTACCTCAGGTTTTTGGGCAACTATCTGGCTATATTTGCCACTGGCAGCACTAATCGCTTCAATATTTTCTGGTCGCGTGGACAAGATCTCCATTGACTCCGACACAAAACTGTCTATGGCCTGCGTGTGGCCTGAAATTGAGCCACAGAAAGAAGAGCAAAATGGATGCCATCGTACAAGACGAATTATGCATTGAATTAGTATACAACAACAGAGACAAAAAGGCTATATAGAGCAAGTGAAAATATTGTTTTCTGGTTAGTAAAAAGAAATGTACACTTCACCTTGTATGGACTTCCTAAGAGACATAAGCAGCAGGTCAAAGAGCCTCTGGATTAGCCCATCGATGGCAGCTTTAAGTGGCTCACAGTTGACTGTGACACAGTCAACCTTCTCCTGGCTAACAAAAAAAAAACGGACATGAATAAGCATTGAAATATATTAATTCCAATAGTGCTCAAAGTGAAATAATTTTCCATTGCTGTTTTATAGATCACTTGTTTATTTTGGCTATATCCATTGTAATAATGCCAATTACCCAAATCCCATTTTAACTCCCTTTAGAAATAAAAACAAGTAAATATTGAAAAACACATGGGAAGTCTTTGAGTCCCAAGACTCTCGCCCAATGTCAGCTGGGATAGGCTCCAGCCCGCCTGCGACCCTAATGCGGACAAACGCTACACTAAATATATATAATATAATAATAATATATAATAAAAACAAAAACAAAAAAAATCCTTTAAAAACGTATTGCTTATTGTTTGCTTTTTTCAGTTGTTGAAGTAGCCATATTGCTTTAAGATTATACTTGTTGTTTTGTGTAATATGTACCTAGGCAGACGTTCTGATTCTTTTCCTCTGGCTTTCAGGGCCTTGAAATTTCTCTCCCAATCCTGCACGGACTTCAGATGTTTCTGTAATAACTTCTCCAAATCCACTTGGCCCAAGACCACCCACTCCTAAGCGCACAAACACACACACACACACACACACACGCACGCAGGCATGCACACACATACATACAAGAACTGAGATGTGCATACTTATTTTATATGCAACTGTGTCAAAAGTGAGATAAGTGACGATGACTAAATAAAAAATGGAACATAAGGAAGGGTTGGGCGTTCCCTTTCTAACAGAGATGCAAGAATGCCGACAGAAGACATTTAACAGCCTGTGTTTGTTACTGGGGAAAGTTGAATTATTTAAATGAAAATGTCACTTCATTTCACCCATTTTGTTACTAAAGTAGCCTACTTTGAAAAGCAAAATAATTTAGCGAATAACAGTCATGAGTTGAAAGACGGCTGAAAATAAATTTGAAATGTAAGGACAAAAAAATGGGGGAAAAAAACAACTACCAGACCCTATCAGTTTGCAGCTTCTGTTGCTGACGGCCATCCATGATGGCGCTTCTTCACTCCACTCTGTGCTCAGCCATGTCTCAGCATCTATGTTATGTATTTAATCATCTTTTATAATTTTATCTACTTTTACACACAGGTGTTAGGTGTCCCAGGGGCTCAGCTATTGCAGGTGAGTGGGAGTGATGTGTTTGTGTCTTGTGAAGCACTTAGTGTTGTTTTTTAAGTGTGAAATGTGCTATATAAATAAAGGTTTGAGTGATTGATTGATTGATATACATTTGACATCTGGGGCAAGATTAATTTGCCACAACAATGACCTCATGATACAGTAAACCAAACACTTTTTCCGTCCGAGCCACAGTCAAACATTACCAAAACCATAATATAATGCGATAATAAACAGTGTTTCAACAGACTGCTGAAATACCATACTCGGTCACCATCATCATCAATATAATTATATGTTGTTCAGGAACCTTGTACTTGTGTTGAATAGCCTGCAAGCGGCTGAAGAGGTCCTCTGCCTTGCTGAAGATGGTCAGGAACCCAGAGGCATTCCTGTCAATCATAGCACCGAAGATAACTGGATCCCCGGGTGCGCTGACACCTTTGAACTGGTTCGGGATCGAGATGAACCTCTTCATCTCCCTGTAATAGCGTGCTCGTACCTCCTCAAATGGTGGTTGGAACTGCAACCGGCCCTGTCTGCTCAGAGAAAGGACACCAAAAATGTGTTGCGTGAAACTGAAATGAGGGATAATGGGTAACAATAAAGACATCATACTCACTTAAAAGTGAGGTCAATGTGTATTTCGGGTAGGTTCTTGTTCAGAGCTTCCAGTCCGGTCTGGTACTGGTGTTCAAGGGCCTTGTATAGCTGATGGTTCCAATGCTGCCGCCATGCCTGCATGTCATCCGACCTAAAGCCCTAAATTCAAAGATACAAAGGTTGTGTATTGAATGAAAAGCCTCTGGGCTTCCAGTACAACCTCCATCCTATACAGTGATACATTGATTTCATGGTAAAGGACAGCAAACAATGGACAAAGGTTGTCATATCCATACTCACACGCACACACACGCACGCACACACACACACGATCACTACCTTTGCCTCCAGAGTGGCAAAGCCAGTGCGCAGCTCCTGGAGGCCTTCTTTCCACCTCTGTTGATGTCTCAGCAAGTCGACATTCATTATTGTCACAACCTTTGGAACCACATGAAAAAAGAACATCAAGCCAAGTGTGCGATAATTTCCACAGATAGGTACGTAAAAGGAAGGGGTACAATTATTTGCTCCTTCCAAAGTTACAGAAGCCTAAGGACAAGCTCTAACCTTGTCTGTGAAATCTGTGTGCCATTTACGTAGCTTCCTGTTCTCAGTGGAGAGCTTCTCTGTGGCAGACTGCAGCTTGGAGATGTAAACTTCCAGCTCTTTAGGATTGTTCCAAGTGATGTGCAGTTTACCACCTGTTTCTTTTGACTGAGAGCGAGGATTCTGTTCAAGAAAAGAATTTATATTATCATGTAATAATCATCATAGCCAAGACACTGTTAAAGAAACAATTATGTAGCAATTTCTTTTTAGATAAGATAACCTTTATTAGTACCATAAAGGGAAAATATAAGTAATTTCCACAGCAATACAGGATACAGGATATAAATAGCATGCAAGGAGGACACCAAAAATGTACTGAATGCATTTGCTCAAGCACAATAACATAATTTGATTTGTCCTTAAAATAATGAACTGGCTTGTAATAAGGACAATCGCATGTCGTCATGTTGCATAAGCGCCAGCTGTCCAGAAATGTACATTCATACAATCTATATGTAGTTTTACTCAGCATTCACAAGGTGAAAAGAGCAAAAATAGTTACTGCTGCTTAAACATGCCAAGAATACCTTTATGATTTGCTCAAAAGCCAAAGCAAGCGTGAGCATCATTGGCCTCTGAGAAGGGATCATTTGCTGGTCGATGGTGTTGTAAAAGTTTGCCACCTGTAGCAGCACAAAGGTTTTTTACAACGCAAGACTGATTTAGATGAAATAAAAAGAAAAAATTAGCTCATGCAAACATTTTTTTTTACCTGTTTGAGGACAATGGCCTGCCTGTGGAACTTGTCTGCAGTATTAGCAGCCAGCTGGATCTTAGCAGGAATAGCAAAGCCCAGAGCAGAGAGCTGCCTGACCTCCCTGAGCAGACTGACCAATCTGTCTGAGTAATGGATCTTCAGCCTGCCATCTGCGTGGTCCAATTCCATCACTCGATCACTCGCCTGGAGACTGAGAAGTGACAAATATTTTGTGCATTCTATTGGAGTACAATACATAGAATTTAGTTGTAATTGTGTGCTTTTTTTGTAGGTTTTATAAATAGTTTTATTAAAAAGGTACAGCGTCTCACCTGAGTCCTGACTTGGGATCAGCCAGACTAGACAATAAATCTCTAGACCAGTCATTAAACTGTTCCTGTTCATATGCTCTCAAAACCTCTAGCAGGTCATCACAGAAATGCACGAACCCTCTGAACCCTGACAGATCTGACAGCAGAGCCTCAGCGATGCGGATACAGTCCTCCACCTAATGTAAGGATGAAACCCCAAGAAAACACAACTCAAACAAGTTTGAACATATAAACCAAAATGTCAACATCACTGACCAAAGGTTCACCACTAGTTTTCTTGTTTTAATGAACTTTTTCACAGTGGCATTTTAAAATAGGAACAACTTCAAAGAAATCTACTTTAAAAAAATTAGTTTAATTTGGGATTCCATTACATTATGGTTTTAGACGCGGGTTCCTGCAGCTTTACATTGTTATGCAATCTGTTGTTTTATTGTTTATTTACTTAACTTTAGCGCTGCCCTTAATTGTGTATTTTTTTTTTAAATGACAGTCAACTTCTGTAAAGGGAGGTCACATCACATAACACTCAGGGACAGCAGGGCAACAGGGCATTTAAATATTATTTGTAAATGTTTTGATTATTTATTATTCATTCCTATTTTAAGATGCGTAACTGTCTGACTTTTAATATTTATATATGATTATTGTAGCATTGATAAACAAGCACATCTAAAATGCCTAAAAACCTTGCATAGAACTATACAGTTCTATATATTTGATAATAAGCCTACCTTGTGTATGAAGTGTTGGACCCAAACAATTTTATTGACCACATCAGAGAGGTTTCTGCCCATAAGTGGGCCAGCCTTCTCTCCTGGACTTCCTTGACAGCGACTCTCAAAGTCTGTCTTTAAGCCTATAAAAAGGGTTAAAAGACAAGTGACAGAATTATTGTCTCATTGAGAAAAATTGCAGATACAAAAAACAAATCTAAAATAAAATCAAAATCTAACTCAAAATTCTATACTACTGGTTCAAAACGAGTGGTTAAAATGTGCGAGCTATCTTCGTTCATAAAGGAGGCGCAGTGGAAGACAATAAAACAATGTGCCAGAGAAAAACTGAGACAGACAATCAAGTTCACCCTTGTTGTAGTCAAGTAGTCTGGCCAATAGAGTGTCTCTCTCAGACTGCAGCTCTTTTCTGATGGTAGGACGCCTGATTAAATCCTTGTGCTTTTGGAACACCTGCAACAGCTACAAAAAAAAGCATGCACTTGTAAATGAGCATGCATTAACATTAAACCAAGACTAAGGAATACATTTTAATCAGAGCTGTTACACAACCTGTTGTGGACTGTCTTGTACATCTGCGATGTAGCTCTTTAGTCTGCCAGCCACCTCACGCTCCGATGGAGCCATGATGCGCTCAAACTGAGCCACTGCTGCCCTCCAAAGGGGCTACAAACATACAACAAAATATTACACATCAGGGAGAAAAATGGTTCGTCCTTCACTGGTGTACACAACCCACCTCGGTGTAGGGGTTGTACTGGAGAGGGTTAAGGCCAGAAAAAGGTTCAAAAACACAATCTGAAGTCAGTGCCTGCTGCTTTCCTCCTGGTAACAAATGCAGCAGCTTCTCATGGAAAACCCGCAAAGACACCACCTGACAGACAGAGAAAGTGCACTTCATACTCAACTAATATGGTGGTGGTCTCAACAATGTATAAAACAATACAAGAAACACTAATATGTCTATTAAGTTTAATTAAAGTTATGATGCAGATGGGGGGTAGGAAGGTCTTCAGATAGGTTGGTCGGTAGGTCGGTAGGTAAAATAGATTAGATGTATTGGATCACTGCAGTATACCTCATCCAATCGTTTGCCAAGGCAATGTAGGGTTTGTGGGCAGTGTTTGTTTCCCTTCCAAGGGTGAGGAGCATGTCTCTTCCAGACCTGACAATATCATTTAAAAAGGTTAAAAAACTAACAAATTGAGATGGGTCAAATTTTTTTTTTTTTTACATTTCAGTCAATCCAGTGATATTCTATATTTGTAACCACTTTGTCATTAGTTTTATTCTCTATTCCAATTATTGTCATACCTGTCCAGTCAGATGCTCACAAGTTGCAACCCAATGCTCACAGATAGCTACCCCCGTCTTCCATCTCTCCCTCACGGACACAACTGGCTGCTCAAAAATCTTGAGGTCACTGAGCTTTTTCTGGATGTATCGTCCGAGGGCTCCGCCTTGATGAATTAAAAGAAAAAAACATTACATATTCCTTCAAAAAACAAAATTGTTAAAAAGTACATTCACTGACGCAGGAACCAGGGTGTCTTAACTTACTTACTGTAGTTCTACAGCAAAAACCTAACTCAAGCCAAGAACTGGGTGACCCGACACACATATATTTAACTTTGATGATTACCTGAAAGAAATTACGCAGTAATCCACTTATTCCATCAGTTTTGTTAAATTGTATTATAAGGTCATTGTGAAATCAGTTTGTAATTACTTAAAAAGTCTGTGTAACACGTATACATTTATTAGCATTACCGCATTGCGAAGCCACAGACTGCCACGGTCAAGCAGGACACTTTCAGCCTTCAGGCTTTATAGTAGCATAAATTCGAACAGCTACCTGGGAAAGAAAATGGCGGCTACGAGGCAATTCAATAAATACTGAACTATGCATCAGTATTGTGACATTGCTTGAATCCATGTTAGTTTCGTGCTACACGGCCTGCGAAAATTGATGAACACTGTGTGGTCAGATCGGAAGAAGTATAAAATGTCTTCTTGTGAGCAGGTCTTACCAATAACGTCCATCAGTCGGACCATGCGTGTTTCTGGGTAAGGCTCATAATCAAGCTGCCGCCAGACCCCATCGAGTGTGTCTCTGCTCTGGTCCACCAGATCCAGAACATCGGACAAAGACAGACCATCGAGACCACAATATTCCTGGTGGAGACACAAACACAGATGGAGTTTGTGTGAGTTTGTCTCACTTCGATTAAAAGCGTCACATTTAAAAGCAAATATCTCCATTGTCTAAGAAAAAAAACTTCAGTGAATTGTTACAACATTATTGTTGTCCTAGTAAGAAAATGCTAATATTTGAGCACAGCAATTGGTGGTCAACTTTTAATTTGAAATTATTTTGTATTGAATATTTTTTTTGCATACCTTCTCTATAATATCAAATTGCTCAGTGAAATACGTAGCCCTTTCTTTCACATTGGTCTTCTTTGCAGATTTAGATATGGCCGCCCAATACAGGAACTCATCACTGGGCGTAAGAATACCTGCGTAGGTGAGACACATAAACAACGTCATGAATTGTTGAATACAGTTGCACAGATGGCCTTTTTGAAAGATATGAATCATCTGAAAGGTATTATGGCATCTAAAAATTTAGATAGTGTAGTGCTAGATTTGATATACTGTACTCAAAAACAAATATCTATAGTTTGGAACTTTTCTCCTGTAAAAGGAACATTCCAGTTTTATCAGTCTATAATATGTGCCATGTATTTTTTACGCCATTCCTCGAGGGAGCATTACTGACCCATGTTTGTTGAAATGTTGTTCACATTTGTTGCACAAGACAAACTGTGGAATTAACCTCTGTATCATGTCACCCTTGAAAATTAGAATCACAGACCATCTCTAATATGATTTGTCTTAAATTGCCATTGCGAGTTCTGTCCTTCTTTAACAACCCAATTATGTGATTTCATAGCAGACTAACTGTCAATTTCAATCATTTTACAGAAAATTTAATCTTAATTAATTCATGGGCTATCTATTTGTTGTTAATGTTGTAATCATTTGATGCAAAGCACTGGTCTGAATAGTATTTTAGAAAGAATACAGGCACAAACCTTGGCAACTTTTTCAAACTGTTTAATAATTTAAACAATTTGAAAATAATAATTTAATAATTTAAATAATTTGTTTAATAAGAACGCCCGCGACCCTAGTGAGGAGAAGCGGCTCAGAAAATGGATGGATGGATAATACTTTCATTACATTTGATTACGTATATATATTTTTTATAACTATAGCGATATAGTGTGGGTCAGGTTGTGTCACTTTTGACTCAAGTTAATGTTGTTGCCCAATTCTTGACCTAAATGTTTTACTTATTTTATAGACAAATGCAATGACTATAAGAAATTCTCCACACCCCTGTTGAAATGCCAGATTTTTGGGATACAAAAAATGACACCAAGATACAGCATTTAAAAGAAAAATCCACCAATAATGCGACTACAACCCATCCATCCATCCATTTTCTGAGCCGCTTCTCCTCACTAGGGTCGCGGGCGTGCTGGAGCCTATCCCAGCTGTCATAGGGGAGGCGGCAGGGTACACCCTGAACTGGTTGCCAGCCAATCGCAGGGCACATACAAACAAACAACCATTCGCACTCACAGTCATGCCTACGGGCAATTTAGAGTCTCCAATTAATGCATGTTTTTGGGATGTGGGAGGAAACCGGAGTGCCCGGAGAAAACCCACGCAGGCACGGGGAGAACATGCAAACTCCACACAGGCAGGGACGGGGATTGAACCCCGCACCTCAGAACTGTGAGGCTGACCCTCTAACCAGTCGGCCACCGTGCCGCCCGCGACTACAACCCAACAACAAAAATAACTTGCACAACTGAGATAATGTTGCACAAGTGTGCAAAGCCTCTTATGACGGAGATGCGTCTGTGTTCGGAATTAACCAATTACTGGTATATTGAAACTGAAATTAATGGGAGTCAATGCACAGCTGCCACCATTTAAAGTCATGGCCAAAAAGTTCAATCTTGGTTTCAATGGCCCATAACAAAATCTCCCTTTCTCGTGTCGGAAAATGACAAAATGACACGACAACTGCAACTCATTGGACCTTGGACATTGACCCATAAATACAGTATCTTATTGGTCTCTGTGCACATACCCAAAACATCTTCTTCCGAGTGTCCTTTCTTCAAGTCAGTAGGTTGTGCTCCAGACTGGCGGACCACTGAGCCCAGACCCAGCTCCAACTCACTGAGCAGACCCGCAAGCTTTGGATCAAATGATGAATGCCAGCGTTCATCCTTGAGCAGCACAGGGGAAAACACCTGTCTCACAGCCTGGTATAGAGAGGTAATAGGGGATTCCAGCATGGACGACACAAGGATGCTCTGGTGTAAGTTCTCCTCTGTGATCACTGTGGGATAGAGCTTGAAGAACACCAGCACTTTCTCTCGGCCGCCGTCCAATGCGTCGATCTGATGTAGAAAGAGTAATTAATTTAAAAGGGACATAATATGGAAAACTGACTTTTTAAAGGTCTCATGCCTTGATTTTTTTAATAACCGTTGATATGCTTTTATTGGGTTTGCACGATAATATGGGTTGAAAATGCCAAGCATGGCCTTTTTCAAGCTATTCTGGTTGGTCTTTTCCGCATGACATTTGAGATGGACAGATTTCTTATTAATATTAAATATTTGAATAGCTTTGCGCTGATTGGATCGCTGATATTTCTACTTTAAAAATGGAAAACAGCGTTGCTCTGATTGGTCCTTGCCGACATTTCTGCAACCGTCTTATGGCAGCCAAGCGTTCATACCGAATGTCCACCCAGGTTGTGAAGGTTTCAAAAGTCGACCCGCCATTGGCCCAGTAGAATATGGGACAGAATTAGAGCTCACTAACTTGTACGAGACAGTACAAAGTCAATAAATAGGGTGTGAAATGTGTAATATATCTTCTTCAAATACATGTTTTTAAGACACCTAGGAACTGATTTAAATTGTGAGAAAAAAAATCTAATGTTTTAGAAATTACAAGTAGGCTAAGTTGTTTGTTTCCTTTGAAGCAAAAAAAAAAAAAAAGAATAAGAAATTGTGTGTGATAATTGCCAGTACTTTGTGCTACCTTATTTGATAGGCGAAGATTATTTTCTTGTCTGGTGATAGACAAGACAAACTGGTTTCCATCATCCAAGAAGTTGTTGAGCTCTGGGCTGTCATTTAAAAGGGATGGTGTCTTTAGCTCATAGAAGTTACCCGTAGTGCTAAGAATGAACTTCTTACGAGCATCGTTAGGTTCCTGAGCCATCTCCTATATGTCACATATGTACTGAAAGAGAGGAAGCAAGAATATGTTGAATCACACACCAGACAATGTGGAAAATAACATTAATGGTTCGGGAAAACACATCTGAAGTGATACAAAATCTAGGAACAACTAATACAAGAGTGCCTTTACAACAATAATAATGCTCCGCTTTAAAGGACTCTTTCAGTATTAGGTATTAATGTGGTCGCGGCTCCTGGTGGTTTAAGACAGCGCTCTCTCCTTCATCCTTCCTTCCATTGTCTAAAGACCTATAGCCGGTCCTGGGTCGCGGGTGAGCTGGAGCCTATCCCAGCTGACTTTGGGCAAGAGGCCGGTGCACCCAGGTTTGGTACCCGGGCAATCGCAAGACACAACCACTGACACTCACTTTCACATTCATTAGAGTCTTCAATGAATCTAACACGCATGTTTGGACTGTGGGAGGATGACTGGGAAGGAAAAAAAACACACACACACACACACACACACAAGGACAAGAAGAACATGTCAACTCCACACAGGAGTTTCGAACCCAAAACTCCACAACAGTGAAGTCGATGTGCCTACCACTAGTACACTGTGCTGCAAGACCTCCCAAAACAACATGCTACACAAATATTGGGTTATCTAAATGATTCTAGTCACTAATAACTAATACTACTCGTTTTATTTCGTGACGATTGATCACTTGATTGTTTACACCGTGTAAGCCCGTTATTAAATTATTTCTCGTTGCGGGACAGAAAAACCTAAACGCGCGACGTAACAACAACATAACTCACAGAATATAAACACGTCCGGCAATGATAAACTTCAGTGCGTTTAACACACATTGCATACAGTAGAAGCGTTATTCGGTTTCTTAGACGACTAGTATTGGACGAGTAAAATGTTAGCGGTGTTTTAGCGCAGCCTTGCTAGGTTTGGTTAGCCCAATGGCTCGGTAAAAGGATTTTTGCTCACGTTAGCAGATTAGCTTTTGATGGCGTTGTCTCATGGGGAAATACAACACATTCCCCGTGCTCAGCCACATACTGCTTCTCTTCCCTCCAAAATAGGTCTCAAACCGCACAGGGAAGCATAGCAAACTGTTGCAGTTGTCTCCCGTGCTTTTCCGAGGTTACGCTTGCGCGGTTCCTACGCAACGACACCGAAGCCTGAAGTCACATGATCCAGTTCCAGCGTAAATCAGAAGAAATCGTCACTCAACACAAGAAAACACACTCAAGTTACCACTCAGTACTAACAGTACTAACTGTTTTTCGATTGGTTGGATGGATGGAGGGACGGACGGACAGACAGATATAGATTCATTGACTCGTACTTTAGTTCCGCTTAATTAAATAGGAAGTTGTCACATCACTCTCCCGGTTCCATACTCGCATTCACTTAGCGAGGAAGACAGCACGATGGTGAGTGCTTATTTCACTTCTTTGCTTTGACTTATCTCATTTTGATGTTTACCCTTAACTGTATTGTATAACAGTTATTGTATGAGTAAAACTATTGCAATTCTGGCAATTAATGTCTTTTTTTTTTGTCACAACAAAAGCCATGAATTATTAGTGTGTGCCTGTGTGAAATTATGATGTAAAACATTTGACCATCTGTCTGGCTGTCTCGCAGTAGTGGTTAATAATCCACAGAAAGTATATAAGTATAACTATGACTCTTTGATAATGTAGCCAATTTCAGACAAATGAAGAGGTAACGTGAGTCGGTCATTATTGTCATCACCCACAGCTCTTTCAGATCGAAGCTAATTTGCATTTTAATACACTTAATGTGGCATAAAGTAAAAAGTGTAATCATCCAGTGTTGGACATTAAATTGTGTGGCAACTGGCTACTTACAGTATAGCTTTACTGTGCTTTCTTTGTGTTTTACCTCAACTAGTGTTTGACAGTTTGGTTATTTAGTTGTGCAGCCACTATAGGAGCAGTTGATTTGGGAGAGGATGATCATTTACTCATAAAAGTTACTTACTCCTCCGAACAATTCGCATCCAATGCCCTTTGAGTGGGCGCTCTGCAAAAGGACAGCCTTACAACACTGCATGCACTGATTTGTTTACAGGAATACACCAATAGTACACATTTGTGTATGCATTTTGCCTGATGTGATATGAAAACATTCGTATACTACAGCTACTGGGAGTGTTCGGTGCTCATTCAAATGATTATGGAACTCTGTTTTATCATTTAAATATTTTCTTTTGAACAGGTATCGAGTTGGGTTGCACTGAAATTTCTGTAAGTAATCATTCCACAAATGTTCTGCTTATACTGTAACTATGTGAGTCAATAGTATTCAGTATTTTTGGTAAATTTGCAAAGTGAGAAAGGTGCATATCTTGTCTCTCATTAGAAAAACGAGTATTCTCTGGCGACTATTAACTGTAATCTTCACTGTAAATTTGCCTTTGGCCCCCCAAGGTGAGTAGTTCCTTCTGTTAATACCAATTCATAATTTTCTCATGACATCCATGTTGGAGGTCCACACATTCTTTTGTACCAGTGTTTATTGAGTCTATTAATAGAGTACCTGCCGATCTCTGGTTAGAGCGTCTGCCTCACAGTTCTGAGGACCGGGGTTCAATCCCCGGCCCCGCCTATGTGGAGTTTGCATGTTCTCCCCGTGCCTGCGTGCGTTTTCTCCGGGCACTCCGGTTTCCTCCCACATCCCAAAAACATGCATGGTGGGTTGATTGAAGACTGTGAATCACACCTATGGTCCTCAGAACTGTGAGGCAGACGCTCTTACCACTCTCCAACATGCAGACATATACTGCAGACAGTACTGCAAAATAATCTATCCATCCATTTTCTACAACGCTTGTGGCGAGTGATCTGGAACCTATTGCAGCTAACTTTGGCCAGAAAATGGGCTTTCACTTGTCTAGCGCTTTTCTACCTAAGGTTATCAAAGGGCTTTAACAAGGTCTCCTCATTCACCGACTGATGACGCAGCATCAGGAGCAAGTGGGGGTTCAGTATTTGCTTAAGGATAATTGGAGATGGTCACAGGGCCCGAGGATCGAACCCACAACCTTTGGGTTGACAGACAACCACTCTACCACCCCAGTCAGACACAGGGCACATAGACAAAACAGCCATTCACACGAGTACAAAATGAGCCGAACATGCATGTTTTTGGAATGTGAGAGAAAGCAGAAAACCTACTCACGTCGGCCTATGAGGTGAAAATGAAAACCCCACACAGGAGGGCCGGAGCTGAGATTGGAAGCCCAAATCTGAGAACTTTGAGACAGACAGACAAACTACAAAATAGCACATATTGTAATAAATATAATATGAATATATAATATATAATAATTTTCTTTGTAAACATAAGGTTGCCATGGTTTGGAAATGAATGGGGATGGAAAATTGTAGGTACTAATTTCAAATTTTAGGCTTTTGAAATGGTCAGAAGAAGAAGGCAGGTATTCTCATTCTCTTAGAAGCGGTAAAATCCAATCTATCAGATTATATCAGAGATAATGTTGCTTTTAAAGAAAGACCAAATCAAGGAGATAATAATGTATAGAAAGATGGAAGTGAAACCAAGTCAAAAGGAAGGTGACTCATGGAAGAAGAACTTTGTAAAACTAAAAAAACAAATCGTCTGAAGAGGAAATGATATTTACTGCATCACAAAGAGAAGCTCCCAAAGAGCACAGAAAACCTGACCTTCAAACCCTCACATTCCAAAGTGAGAACCGAGTAGTCACCATTAATGGTTTATTTTGATTGAAAATCTAATGTACATTTTCAGTAAAGTTCTAATTTCAAATGTTGTGATATAGTTGAGGGTGAAGACAACAACATATAAGCTTCAAAGTAGTTTTTATACAGGCTTTTAATTTGAAGAATGTTACTTTTGTTATTGCCATGGAAAACTGGATCAACATTAACAATCATTATTGGTAAACTAACCTGGACACCTTGCATTCTCTGTGCAAATAATAGCGTTCAGAGTTGTACAGTATATGTACAATGTCTACTGTAGGACATGATGTCATATAATGGGAAGAAATCTGCCAGCGTTACCCTAAAAGCGAAATAAAAACAATTTCTAATTACATGTTTGAACATGAGCGGCACGGTGCACGAGCGGTTAGCACATTTGCCTCACAGTTCTGAGGTTCGATATGTTCCAAAAGATGCATGTTAATTGAAGACTCTAAATTGTGCTTAGGTGTGATTGTGAGAGTGGATGGTTCTTTGTCAATATGTGGCCTACGATTGTCTAGGGAGCAGCTCAAGGTGTTGCGACGACACTCATCTAAAGGCAGCTGGGTAAGGCTTCAGCTCACCTGTGACCCTAATGAGGATGGGCCATATAGAAAAGGGTTGGATGCCTGTTGGTAATGCAGATGACCCCATTGGATCCCACCAGGCAGCCTCAGATTGTTTATAATAGCATTTAAGTTGTTTTTTAACTCATGAGGAAAACGCTTTGTCAACATTGAAACAAAGAAACAAACAAATTAACAAATAAACACGTTATTTTGTTACGAGTAACGTTACAAAGAAAACTGGGACACGAGGCCTGCATTTTGTGTATAAAAACATCCTGTCTATTACCAAGACTATGGATCTAATGATTCTCCGTGGTTCCCACTGCTGGACACAATAGATGCAGTATGCGGTTCACTTCCATGGAGGCAGCATGGATTCAGTTCCCACTCAGTAATGTGTGAATGTGAGGGTAGAAGATTGTCTGTCTCTAAATGTACCCTGAAAAATAAACCTGACTGACAACCAGTACACCCTGTGCAGTCTAGTATAGAAAATGGATGGATGGAAATTTGGGATTTTGGCTAGACATTAAGTTGGGGGTTATGGTTCTACTGCTACCCAAAGGGTAAAAAGTGACTTCCTAATTCTGAAATGCTTGTCCAAATTTGGAATTTTAATTGGGGCCTTTGGTACAAACCCATGGGCCTCCTCTTCACAAAGTTTAATTTAAGTCAGTTTTGTAGTTTTTGTCTAATCAGGCTAAATAAATGAAGCAGCAAAAAAAGCAACAATTGGATACATATCAAAACAGTACCTCTTGTCGTCATGCTTGCTAAAATGTTGAACAATTAGTCCAAAGTGCTGCTGTGCGAAACGTTTCCCTAGTTTAATGCCTGCTTTTGCTTCTCTTGCAGAAAGTTTTGCTCAGATTCAACTCAGAGGGGAGGTTGGTGAGAATGTGACCATTCACTGCCCTGTGGACAGACACAAGACCATCACGTTCTTCTACTTTCAAAAGGGCCAAGAATTTGTAAATGGCTTCCATACACTGAAAAAGATACAAAAGGCGAAATGGGAAAACACCAGCGTGGAAAACGACAGCGCAACAGTGCAAATGGTCAAACTGAAGGCTTCGCATAGTGGTGAATATCAGTGCTACATTCAATACAAGGGCGAACCAAATGTTTCGAACACAATCATACACCTCAGTGTCACAGGTACATGTTCCTATATTAAAAATGGTGTTTGTTTGTGTTTAACTCGCTTGACACAAAGTTTCCAGCTTGGCTGTTCTTTTTTGGGACTCTGCAGCCAACTTCAGCAAGCCTACAGTGATAACGTCCTGCCATGCAAACCGCTGCCTGTTGACGTGTTCCTCACATGGAGGTTATCCGCGCAGTGAGTTGATGTGGAAAGTTATTGGGAACAGCAGCGGCCCGATGTGGACAGTTCTGAATGTGAGCGAAGAGAGCGATCCAAACACAATGTTGTACAACACTTCCAGTACCGTGTCCTTCAACTGCTCCTATGGAGAAGAAATGCTCATTAGTTGTTCCATGGGCGGTGTCACATCTGAGTTGCTGTTTGTCTGTGAGTAAAACATTCTATAGATTCCAAAATGCACAGTCGGAAGTGTTTGTTGGGATGTGTGAAATGCCCCCTTGAAATAGACCCTCTTTGTCAGCGCAATGTTTTACCTTTATTGAGCCAAGGCACACATTTTACATCAAAAGAGTCTTAGTATCTTGTAATTTATTACATCATGCACTGACCTCCCACAACATTATGGTTACTTGCACAATGTCATGATATCGAATAAAAGAATGAAATATTCTGCTTATTCAGTTTTGATTGATTCTGTCAGAGAGATATTCATTTAACCATTTGGTTGCAGTTTGCACTAGTGTCGACCTGTACCGTATCATCTCTCTATTTAGATTCATATACAGTACATGTTCAGTAGGAGTATGAAGTAGCGAAAGACGATCGGAATGTTTGGAATGTGTTTGGAATTGGAATGTTCCGAAAGATACAAATTCATGTGAATGACTTCAGTGGTAGGGCAGTACGGTGCAATAGTGGTTAGCATGTCTGACTCAAGGGTTCCAATCTCAGCTTCAGCCTTTTTGTGGGGCGTTTGCATGCTCTTCCCATCTGTGTTACATGCGTTGCTTCCGCTCACATTCCAAGAATATGCATGTTAGGTTTATTGAAGAATCTTAATCATTTGTAGGTGTGTGAATAGTTCTTTGTTCATGCTATGTGCCCTGTGATTGGCCGGCGACTAATCAAAGACATACCCCATCGCTGACCCAAAGTCTGGGATGGGCTCCTTGACCCTAATGAGGATAAGCGGTGTATCAGGAAAAGACGAGTTATAGAAAATGGAGGAATGGCTGGACTTTAGAGGTCTGAACTGCATTTCGACCATTTAATGTGTTCTATGTATTTTATAACTACAAAACAAGAATCTTTCACAAGGATTATTTACTTTCATAATTTACTTACAGAAAATATGTATGGGTGTATCTGAAATTTTAAGTCTCAATTAAAAACAAACAAAAAAACTCAAAACAAACTCACTCATGATACTGAAAAACAAATAGTCTAGATATTGAACAAATACAGACATCTTATCCTGTATATATATGTGTGTGTAAGGTATATAAGGTTCTGTTTTCAACTTCTTGTTATATCACTGACAATCCAATATTGTAGTATTGCTCCAAAGTCATTTGTCCTGGCATGTTTTTGTTCATACTTTACACTATTTGTCCTCACCCACAGGTGTTCCAAAGCATCGGCCTGAAATTGTAAAACACACAATCTGCTCAGTGGTGTTGTTCAGCGCAATGATTTTATTGGTGCTGGTATGGAAATTAATAAAAAAGAAAAAAATGTAAGAAAACGGTAGTAATACATGTTTCACAATATTGCTGTGTAGACCTATTTCTGACTATGAAGATAGGCCTACTGTACTAAGAAATATTTTTTTACTTTTAACTTTTTTTTTTTTACAGGAGCTGCAGTAAGACGAATAATGTAGCTGTAGATCCAAAGTAAGATAATCAGAATCATCTTTATTTGCCAAGTATGTCCAAAACACTGTATATTTTCACAAGGTTGTCTGTTTGATATGCACGTGCAGTATATCAGTTAAATGTAAAATTAAGAGTTTGCCTCTTTCATGTACAAAGTTAAGTAAGGTGTTCAAAATAATAGAAACACCTCTTATGGCACAATCAAGTTCTACACTACTGCAGATTACAACTATACAATCATAAATATTTTTTAATGAATACTGTATACACTATTATAATTGCACCTACATGACTTGTAGCTATCTGTGGTTAAGCTTTTGTATTACATTTATTTCATTCAAAAAGCTGTAGGCTGAAGTATCCAGTTGTAATTAAACATTTATATCTTAAGTTCCCATTACTGTTTTACATGCACACCATATTTAATAGAAGCTTCCACTTCCTTTGTCTACATTGTGTATTTTTTTCCCACCCTCATTATCTTCTGTGACCACAAGATGGAGCAACAGCACCAATGGATAATCAACGGAACGTTGCTCTTAAACAACCACAGCCCATCCTAAGCACACTTAACATGAACAACACAGCAAACGCAATAGTATTTTCATCAGAAAATGAAACGAGCAACATTTATTTTCAATACCAATCTGTAGTCTCTTTCAGGGGCAGGCAGGGTATCGTCTTATTTCAGAAGAAAAGAAAGATTGAATAGGGTGACACGAGAAGACATTTAAATCATAGTGTCCAAATGTCAAATACTTCTCTGTCTTACCTTCTTAAATCTTTTTTTTTTTGTATTCCACCCACTTTGAGAGATTCATCTTGTTGTAATTCTATGACAGACTGTCAGTCCTCCTCTCCATTCTGTGTTTACATTGGGGAGAGGAGCACCACCAGGTTGGTTGCACTTCTGGAATGTAACCCTGAGGTCCCAACCCACCCATCCTTTCCCTTTTCCCCACATCTGTTCTCCCTGTCCATCCCTTCCCTCCCCACTTACATTGACAAATTTCCCTCCTCTTCTTATATCCACTTCTGTTTCCACTTCTTCTACATCATTTTTGATGCGCTCCTCTCTCTCCCTCGAATGGCCTGGTCCTCAGCTCAATCAACCCCGCAGGACACCACAAAAAATCTTCCTCTCACTTTCATCTACTCTCTCACCTTTCTTGGCTACCTCCTTATAATTCATCATTGTCCATAGTTGTACACCCCCACCTCTCTGTCACCACCCCCCCTCCCCACCCGCCCACATCCCCATCGCCCCAAATTTCTCTGTCTTCCTCCCTTCATTCCTCCGTTGTCTAACCCAAACAAACCAGTTGGACTTTCCTCTGCGGTGGCTGTAAGAGAAACACACAGCATGTCAGGCTGGGTTGAAACATAAACATCAGTCTATTGAAGAGGATATGAGGTGTTTAGGCTCAACATGAAATAGAGCTACTATTTGGACACTGGAACATCTAAACGTACCACTTTCAACACACAAATTATTGAATAAAACGTCAAGAGACAAACTTGCTTTGACCTCAGGGAGTGCAACTAATAACCAGTGCATTTGAGACAGTGAATTACAAAGGTTGAGAAATATAATAAGCAGGTTTCTGTTTTTCAGTGACACAGTAGCCTCTGTATACAATCTCTTTTTGAGGCGTTCCTCATCAAGCAGTTTGTGACCCCTGCCGCACAATTCTGATGGGGTCCACACCAAAGGATTTATAAAAATATTATTTTTTATTTTTTTTACATGGAACCAGAGCACAAGGCATTGATTTAAAGCAATTAAAATGAAGTTGGTCACCATGGTGAATATAAGGTTGTTGGCATTCTGAAAATAATCCGAAACAACAGGATATTACAGTTGTGATTACAGTACTGTATGGCTACAGATACTCAGTGTGCGTGAGAGACTGTGCAAACAATGTGGCCAAACAGAAATCTTATCCTTGTATAATGTCCTTTTAATCATTCTAAAAAAAATCTAAATGCAAACACTGCTAAACACACAACATAACATGCACACAATTTGAAAGAACAAAAGTTCAGGCATGAATAAACTTTAGTATTTTTCATCAAGGGCAGTACAGTGGACACCTAACGTTTCTGAGGTTAGGGGTTCAAATCTCAGCTTTAGGCGTCCTATGTGGAGTTTGCATGTTCTCCATGTGCTTGCACGAGTTTTCTCCGGGTATCTTGCTTCCTCCCACATTAATTGGTTAATTGAAGACTCAAAATATGAGGGTGAACGTTTATCTGTTTAAATGTGTTGTGCAATTGGCTGGCGACCAGTACAGGGTGTACCCGGCCTCTTTCCCAAAGTCATCTGATTGACTCCAGATGAACTACTAAATTAAGGGTGGTTGGATTTTCCATAAATTGGTCAAACCTAACATCAGTCATGTCAAAATGATCATAATATTTAATTACTTTGAGTGTGTTTTTGTCATTCTGTTTTGGAACCTCTACAGTCATATGCTACTGAGATCATACAATTTGGAATGTAATCAAAATCCATCCATGTGGCCTCATTCGGATCACGGGTGAGCTGTAGCCTATCCCAGCTGACTTTAGGTGGGGCGCAGGGTACACCCTGGTCTGGCCGCCAGCCAGTCGCATGGACAAAGAACCATTTCCTCTGATATTCACACCAATGGACAATTTAGTCTTCAATTAACCTAACAAGCCTTTTTTTGGAATGTGTGAGGAAGTCAGAGTAACCAGAGAAAACCCACGCAAGCATGGGGAGAACATGCAAATTCCATCTAAGAGGGCCCGAACCAAGACTGGAACCTGGGATCTCTCGACCGTGCACGCTATCCACTATACTCACATATTTACCATTGTGCTGTTTTGATCAAATGGCTGGGGAAACGTGTATGAAAATCAAGAATTACAAGGTGAGTTGTGTGATACGACTTACCTTTGCAGTATGCCTTGGAGAAGAAAAGGGCTTTGAACAAATATTTGGTTCGGGGAAAAAAAGGACTGACAGCAGCAGGAAAACTCAGACTGGTTGTGGCTTTTCAAAAAATGTTGCCGGTTTGGTAACCTAAAACCAACCGTGCCTCAAAGTATTAATCACAGATAGGATTCATTAAATACGTATGCTACTGACCTCCCTGTTGTAACTTGACAAGTTGCTGCAGAAACCAGGTATCATCTGATCAGGCAACATTATCCAATTATTGTTGGCCACACAGCCACATTTCCTAAGCATGTCTGATTGTATCTCTGCATATTGATGGACTGATTAGGTTTTATTCATTAATGAAAAGGGGACTTAACAAACTGACAAATGACTGTATATAACAATTTTAAAATTATGCTGGTTGTGTGTGACTATTGTTGCCACTTCCTCTCTTAGTTCCGGTATGACCAACCTCCCAACATGTTTTATGTATGCACAGCGGGGCCTTTCGGAAGTTTATTTTTTTGAGTATTCCTAACTGAAACAGCCTTTGTTTAATTACTTGTTGTGGAAATTTGAATATTTTTGGAGCGAGATTCGACATATTTCTGAAGAAAGAGGGTTTAAGAGGCTACAGGAATCCAGTGTGGGCTGTGTACACGCAAGTAACATTAATTCTCTGGCATCTCCTTAACAGCCGTTTTAGGTCAGGAATGTTACACGGCTGTTGCATCTCGCCACTCCAAGTAAACTTTTCAGGCATGATAAGCTGCTATGGAGGAACTAACAGTCCTCTATAAACAAACAAGGCTGCAAGATGGTGGAATCTGACTTTTAAGGCAATGTTACACATTTACCTTGTAAAACAGCTGCTGGCGTTTGGATTAGCCCAATGTAATCAGCACTTTTGAAATGAGTAGAGAGAGACAGACATTGGCATATACCCAATGGAGTTATTTCCACCTTTATGTAATGGTGATACACCAAATGAGTTCTTAGCCCAGGCATTTTTAACTAGGCTGGGACACAATATCTTAAGTGTGCGTGTGAGCGAAATCTGAGCAGACGTTGCCAATATTTATAGAACTGCTTAAGATATGACCTTTCCTTCCCAACAAACAAAACGCCCTCACACTTCTACATCCATGGGTCTATCCATCCATCAATCAGCATAAATATTAAGACAGGTGATCAGACTAAAACAGGCTGTCTTCTGGGAGGCTCGTGTAAGGGAAACCCATGGGAAGAAACACAATGGGGGGTGGGGGGGTTGAGGTTTGCAACGAGATGTCCACTTGGCTGCAGTTTGTTGGCAGCTTCATGTTTCTGCAGAGGATCAACATCAAAGGCCATCACAATTTGAAATGTATGTCATGAGAGCGAATGACTGTATGCTGTGTTAGCTCTACCGAACTGTTCCCCTGTGGAGTGATCTTATCTATGTTTCGACAGCGACCCAGTAAAATGTTTCATGTAAATAAGATGACAACATTGTCGAGCAATCCCTGTTCACATGGACCTGCAAAAATGACCTAAATGCACGAATGTGCACGCCAGCTGGCCATGTCCCTTGGAAACATTACACACATGCACACCAATTGCCTGTCACCCCAGGTCCTACCCTATAATGAGGATGAATACCCTTTACAATTGAGCTTTAAATTTGATGTTGATTGTGATTTTTTTCATCCTTGCTCACAGCTGTTCTTTCCTTGAAAGAAGGAAGGGGTGGGGGGCTTACTTTTGACTCATACCACCCACTACCCTACAACACAGAGTGGATTATATATATATATATATATTACAGTCACCTTCAAAAGTATTTGTACGGCAAGTTCAATTCCTTTGTTTTTGTTGTATACTGAAGACATTTGGGTTTCGGAACAAAAGATGAATATCAGACAAAAGTTCAGAATTCCAGCTTTTATTTCATGGTATTTACATCAAGATGTGTTTAACAACTCACGACAGAGCACCTTTTGTTTGAACCCACCCACTTTTCAAGTGAGCAAAAGTATTGTAACGTGTGACTGATAGGTTGCTCATGGGTTGCCTTTTAGATTGATTGCTGAAACATTGCTTAAACATTAAATAGTGCTTATTTTTTGGCTTTGGGTTTCACCTGTGAAAACTGCATTTGCTGTTCGGCAAACATGAAGATCAGAGAGTGCAAAATGTGCAAAAATGAGTTTGATCTTGATTTTTCGGACAAAATGTTGTGAAAATGTGATTTATTGAGATTAATTAATTACAAAGCTGGTAATTAATTTTATCCATTTTTTAAATTGAGTCCCACCCCAAATGTATATATACATACATATATATATACAGCACATGTATTGTTAGTATATATGAGTGTGAAATGAGACACCTTGGAGAGGGCTAGAAAGGTCATTCCTGCATTCAGCTCATGTAGCTTTGATCATTTTCCCATCACCTCGGAAATAGACCAGAGGACAGCACAGGCACAAACTCTCGCCCGTATGTAAGACAGCGTGCGTGTGTGGGTGGTGGGGGGTCGTGTGGGAGTGTTCTCCCAATGTGATGACAGGGAATCGACACTTGTTTGCATGACTACACTAATGCGTTTGCAGCCGTACTTCTGTTTGCCAGCTCTCTCATTGGCCAATTGGACTTGTCCATTCACATGAATATGTGCGCAGTCATGATTGTTAAGAGGTAGCTTCAGGATTCATTTTAATCACTGTTAAAATCTAGCTTCAGTATCTGCTTCACTGAAGACACAATGAGAAGCGAGACATTCCTAATCTAAAATGTAAAAATCAAGATCAATGATTTTGATCAAAAATCAATCAAGAAAGCAATGGTAAAAATGGATTTATCACATATTGTTGTACGTGTTCATTTTTTTTTTTCCAAATGAGAACTAACAGCAATTGATAGATATTCATCTTTTTAGAATCCTGTAACTAATCTAGCTAAGAAAATCAGGATTTGGCATAAAGACTTTGTTAACACGCATGGAGAAAAAGGTCAGAAAAAGTTCCATTCCACGCCCACACTGATGGCTCATTTTACTTTTGGCACTAAAAATAGATCTGCCAATAATTGTGTGACAGAAACCAAAAACCCAAATATAATGATCCAAGCTGTCTATCCATCAGAGTAACCACCACAAAACATCTAAACATAAGAATTTGTTTGCAGTTGGGGCTTATGTTACACATACTATGAAAGAGCACTTAATGCACAGATTCATGACAATAAGTTAAGAATATGTTCACATCACACCAATGGTGTAACTCATTGTATGACGTTTCTTTTGCTCAGGATTTGAACTAAAATTGCTCTTTGTCTGTGTTAACCTTTATTTGATGGGTCCTGTTGGAGCTGTTTCACAGAGAAAAAAAGATCCTGACTTGAGTTAATGCCCAGAAAAAAAGGAGAGCTTTTGTTTCCAAACTTTCCTCAGAGATCTTGTTTGGTTGCATTTCAAATGGCTTAGAGGCCCAAAGGTACCATCACTTCATTATGGAGGTATTGCAGCATCCTGCCTTTCTCAGAGAGGACCATACGCAAGTGGGGGAAGGATGCAACAGATGCTTAGTTGGGTGTCCCAGAGGTCTTAGTGGGAGAAATTAATGGAAGCAGAATAAACATTGTCCAAGTATTAGACAAAGTAGTGGCGAAAGACACCTTAGCGTGCAGGCTGCCCAACACTGCAGGGGAAAGAAACGTTCATACACATTTACTCAAGAGACTGGGTGTAGATCAAAATCATCTAGCAAGCAAACTGGCCAACGGGACTCACAAGAGCGAAGGAAATAAGGATTGGATTGCCCAAAATATACAACACTGTACTTCAAAATAAGCTTTGTCCATATAAGTTCTGCAAACAAGCAGACAATCTTTTGCTTCCTGATTTTTTAAACATTTCTCTTTCTTCTAGTACGGGGGGTCATAATCTCCCGTGTGCGTAAATCAGGAAAGGTTGCGCACTTTTCTGGCGGTGCGCATTGTCTCGTCCACTCAAATCTGTCATTTACACACTCTCTTGCCAGGTACGCACTCTGGGTGGAGCAACCGTAAAATGTGGGCATACCCTGTCAAACCGGCTCTGCACGCATGCTGCGTACTTTCTCCCGGGGACTTAAGCACTTTTCCTCTTCTGCATTTCAGAGGCTATGATAAGATAAGCACCCCATTAATGTGAAATATCATTTTGCACGTTTTGATTCAGTTAATTGCCTGCCAACATCCTGGCAACAGCTGACTAGTGCTGACACTGTGGGCCACATCTGGCCCATACCGCTCACCAACGCTCAACAACTGCCCAATGGCCGTAATGCGTCCCTAACACATTACGCCGATGGAAAAAAATTTTAAGCGCAGGGCTCCTACTATTACAACTATAGTCATCGTAATGGTACAATGGTGAGCTCGATATTTGAATCATTTGTTTTTATTTGCTTCTATGTCAGTCGTCAGCTAACTTAAAGCGATTTGCCATGTCTGTGGCGTAAGGAAATTAGGGCACCACTAAACTGTAGAATGGCAGGCACAACTCCTTTTTTTATTGCTGGACCTGGTCATAAGGAGAGTATTCTGATTAAATTACTTTTATTGGATTTATTTCATAGAGAATAAAAGAAACAGTTATGCGTGAATGGGAGAATTTGGTGCATAATAATGATTTAATGTTTATAATATGCACACTATTTTAGACACTTCCTATATTTGTTCATACCATATACAGTACAGTATAGACCAAATTAAGCTGGAGCATATCTTGCAAGACTTTAGTATGTTCCATAAGACTTTTTCATTTTGTTTGTCTTTTGGGTTTTCTTCAGCTTTTTTTTTTTTTTTTTTTTTTTTTTTTTTTTAATTGTGAGAAAACTACCAGTGTTGTCGAAGTGTGATGTTGACCCAGGAACCTGATGCAATATCATTGTATCATAGCAAAGAAAGCAACATTTCTGTCCTGACTGCTCCTCATATCAATAATAGAATAAGAATAGAATGTACACAGCAAACCGAGATACATTTAATCTTAATGTGAAGAGACTCACTTCCAAGAACATACAATAATACTTTCTCTGCACATTCGTCACCACATCTGTGACACCAAGGGAAGGGCGAAGGGAAGGACACTTGTGTGACAGAGAAGAATGCTAAAGTATTAATAAACGAGCCATGATGACAACAACTGGCTGTCATTACAATCTCTTCTCTCTCTTCCATAAAAGCAACACATCTGCCATGTGTCAAAGAGTAGGTAATTGTATTTTTTGTCAGTTTGATTTAACCTCAAAAAGTAGTTAACCTTTTTTACATGTACAGTACATGGCATTTAAGACTGCTGAAATGTAATTTTAATAATACCTATACAGCAAGGTTTAATGATAGTTTGACCCTAGAATCGATTTTTTTCTCTATATAAACTATAATTGTGAATACATTCAATGATATTTGTTCTGAGTCTGCATATGCTGGTGTTTCTATACTGTTCTTTCATACATGCTCTACCTACATACAGTAGGGATTGGATGTCATCATATATTCTGCCACTTTTTCTGTAACTCTGATGGATGGTGATTTATGGTGAAGGACCCTCTTCTACAAAAGTAAAAGATACTCTTTTTGTTGCGGTCTTTTTCTTGCACTTCCATATTTTTCATCGATCTGTTTTCCGTTACCCCAATCCCAAATGTTCTCTTTTGTTTTCATTCTTTTCATGGTTGAGGGGAGGCTAGGGAAATTACAGTATGATCCGCATACCTTTTCACTAAATCCAATGTTGCGTGATTATGCTGCCGAACTCTCCATAGGCTTGGATGGTCTCAGGTGGACCAACTTCTCTGTCTTACAGCTGGATGACTGTTATTAATGGCAAGAAAGTGCAAAGGTATGACATACACTCATTTCACTTAGGTTTTACATCACTTTCACATTGCTTTCATCCAGTATCTCATCTGTTTTCTTCTCTGACACACACACACACACACACCTACACGCACGCACTATTGATCCTGTATTGTCGGCAGGGGAAAAAAGAAGCAGGTATATTGGGATCCATCAAATATACATCAAACACAGTCGTACCAAGACTGGCTGGGGAGGCGAAGGAACAGAAGGGAAATAAACACAGAAAACCCTTCTGTTAATAAAGACCAACAAACAGCCTCTAGGAAAGCAGCTGCGGCTCATAAAATAAAACATTGAAACCCCATTCAAAGATATCAATCATCTGATTTGGTTTTTTTGGAAGTAAATGTTCAGCCATCATATAATACAATAGTTACAATGTCAACCAATGGGCATTAACTTTACTAGATTAGCCCATACTGGTTAAAAAAACAAATCTGAATAGTTGAGTAGACATATTTAGAAACAGACTGGCATTTCCTCCTATTGAGCAATGATGAGTCGTGTGGCTCAACTGAGTTTCACACTCGCAGCAGCCTGAAGCTATGTAAAGCCACAAATGACCAGCTCACAATTGGGCCAGGAAAAATCTGCTCAAAATATTCACTGAGCCAAGATACATTGTAACTTGTTCAAAGATATTACAAGGGGCTGCCAAAGAATATTCATAAGCATAAAGCAGCTACGCAGAATTTTGCAAGAAACCAAAATCTGCATTGGTCTTTTGCAGGAAATAATTTTTAGTTGGTGGTGGGAAGAATTACACTGCAACAGGGGGTAGAATTACACTGCAACATATTGAGAGCTGTTTCTAATATTTTGATTACCTAATTTAGCAGCACAAGTCTATAAAATACAAACACCTCTCTATACGTCCGGAGTTGGACATGTGCCTTCCCCAATTCTCTCCATCTGTCCTGGCCCTTTGGTTGTAGTATTTGTTGAAGTGATCCAGGTCATCTCTCCAATGAGTCTTCCTCTGCTTCTTTTTCCATCTCTCAGTTTCCAGAGATGTTCATTTTTCAGGCTGGGTGGCCTTTCCAACTCTGGGAAGTTCTCAGCAATGTCTCCAACTTTGGTCTGTTGCCGTTTCCGGTGAGCCCTTTTTTCTTTTCTTTTTTTTAATTGTTCCAGGTGATGCTTACCATAATTGTTTCATGAACTTGCTGCATCACACTTTTTAGGTGAGTTACTTCATACATTACCAAGTTACCACTCAGTAGCTGACTGTGGGGCAGATTATTTGGTTGTACACTTTTGTCCTTTCAGTCAGAATGGAATCTGTATATTTTAAAAAGAGGAATCTGAAAGCTTGCCAAAAAGGATGACTTCTTTATTTGATAGCTTCCTTTTTGGAGGAGAAGTGAACTGAGATACACTGTCAGAATTCGGGTTTTAGGGCCATTTTCTCCTGTTGGTGCCTTAGTCTTTTTTTACGTGCCAAAAGAAAAATATCCACCAATTCGTTAGTGATATATTGACGAGAGTCTGATGGACATTAAATGAGCTGGTGGACCTCATGCGCTCAACTCGTGGTGCACACTCCTGCTCACCTCATCGTGGCACTCTCTGCCCTCCCAGGGGTGACAAGGTGTGGACGTGGCAGATAATTACAATATTTTCAATAAAACATGATATTCTGCATTCTGTGACCGTATCCTGCCTTGAACTGGTGGAAAATTGTGAACGTACCAAGAAACGCCAATGGACAATCCTTTGGTGTACTTGCTGTCCCCACAGTTATTTGGTCATCCTGTTGCCATATACATTTTACTTCTGTAATAAACAACCTTCAAGTGAATGGTGGTGGTAAAAAAAGACGACAAAAATAGCTTTCCGGGAGTCGCTTTCACGTAGTAGGGCGTGTGTAAATGTTTCGCCTTTTTCGATTTACAGTACGTACACAGGAAAATATGGCCTCAAGTTATTGATGATGACTTCGGTCATTGATGATGATTTTGTTTTTTATTTTCTATTTTTAGGACTACGTTCTTATTTGAGTCATTCAGTCTAGTAAGCCACGTTTTTATTTTCGCAGTATCATTTGTGGGTGGGATATTTTCCACTTATTTTGACGTCTGTTTTTGAACAGTTGAGCTCTGAAGAAAACCATTTTTGACAAGCTGTAAGAAGTAGAATGCAGTTGTACACCACTGGAAATTACAACCACAATAAATACCATATTATTAAGTGGATAACTCCTGACAGTATCAATCAAAAACTGAGAAATATTTTTTTAAAGGCGATTTTTATGAAGCCCTTGTATTTGATCTCAGATCTTAGATTGCGTAAGCGGTCATGTTTTGGCCGGGTGGTGAGTAAATATCCAAATTATGGTGTCTCTTACCAGAGTACAAACATTATTGTCAGCTCCTTCCAAGTCTAGGATGGTTTTAGCTGCAAATAACTATGTTTCTAAAAGTTTTTTTTATTTATTTATATAAAACCTGGAGGGAATAGAGATGAAATTCAAACCGGTCAATTGTGCAATCTCATCATTGGAATAACAATTGGTCTCTCACAATGTTGTCGCCACTCTGTAATAGGGAATAAATTGCCTTGGAAGCATAGCAGACCTCTCAATGAATTCACCCCCAGTGTGTCCAAAGTGGCCTCCCCCCTGGCCTTCTACAATTACCCCCTCCCTCCCCAACTCTCCTGCCCGGGCAACTTCTTTGCCCTCTTGTATCCGGCCTTTTAGCGTGACAATCCATTATTTTGACGGCTCCCACAGAAAGAAAGAGTGAAACAGGGAAAAGACGGGGGCTACTTTGACTTTCAGACTACACCCCTTGTTTAAAACCCTCCCAATTGATTATTCTCCTCTTTTCATAGTCAAAAACATTCAATATCCCTCATCATATCTTATCTACACCATTTTACATCTCCATTTTATATTTTCTACCCTTTTACAGTTTCTCTTCCTATAAATTCTGTGTTTCCACCCTTTGTTACACTCCATACCTTTCGTTTCTTCACCCCTGCTCTCCCCCGAGACTCCCTTTACTCAAACACCCACCCCCACCCTTGTACTTGTGCTCCATCTCTTTTTGGCTCTATATTGCTTTGTAGCTGGCAGCATTTAGGAAATCGGAGTAGGCCTAAAGAAAGAAAGGAACTAAGGTTTAGAATGTCTCCAGTCAGTTCCCTCCAAGGAGCCCCCACTTGTACCAAACGTATACCCCCCTCAACCACACAGCAGCCAAACTGACACCCACCTGAGTGCCGTCCAACCCTCACCCCTCTGTGATAACATCTTACAGTACCTACAGTACTCTGCACCAAATTTTGTTCTGACCTATATAACCAGAGACATTTATTGCATGTGCAACCCAACATGCTGTTAAACTCACTCGTCTCCGTTAGCACAAACTCGACGATTTGCAACCTGTGCATGCTACTTTTCAACCATCATTGGAAGTCTTAAATTACAGCTGATGACTTTACATGCTGTGATATGTATACAAAAGAAAGAAAAATAAGACTTTAGTTCCAGATTAATGATAATTAAATATGTCATAGTCATAAGAACAGCGAGCATAAACTGATGAAGTAAGCTGGTTTATAGACAGTGCTGCTGCCACGCAAACAGTGTGCAATGAATACTGTTTGTTTCTGTTCATACGGCCTAATGTCAGTCAATGGCGCACAAAGCAGAAACATACTAACAGCAGTATGATAAATGGTGCATGCAGTAAAACAAGCATTAATGATTGCGAATGACCAAATGTCTGCATCTGGGAAATATCTGACATTGTAGCTCTCATGAACGGAACAGAGGATAGGACCCAAAAATGCACGACTCCAAAACAAATGGACAGTTTCCAAAAAGAGGTTTAATAGACGGGCATAGGTCTGTACGCAGGCAGGCAATCGAAGAAAGGCAACAGTATCCAAAAACATGAGGCAAAGAGTCAAGGTCGATAATCGGAACAGGGTCAAGTCTTACTGTGAGTCTGTGACGTGGAAACAAGGAATGCTGGAACGCGACGACAAGGTACAACGAACTGGCAACGAGAGGGAATGAGACACGAGGTTAAATACAATAGGTAATTAGGGTGAACGAGACACAGGTGGTGAAGATGCTCATAGGAGCAGGTGTGTGAGAAACGGGGGGGGGGGGGGAGACAAAATCTGGAACACACACACTTGACAGTACCCCCCCCCCCCCCCTTAACGGCCGGCCCCAGACGGCCCTGGGGCCCCTGGATGCTCAACGTGGAAGTCCCGAATGAGCGAATCATCCATGATAAACGCAGACGGTATCCATGAATGTTCCTCAGGCCCATAGCCCTCCCAGTCCACCAGATATTGAAACCCCCTCCCCCTCCGACGAGACTGACAACAGCCGCTTCACAGAGAAAACAGGGCCCCATCCACAAACCGGGGGGGAGGAAGGGGCCTGGAAGGCGGGACCAGAGGGGACTCCCGGGCTGGCTTGAGTAGGCTGACGTGAAAAGCAGGGTGGACCCGCATCGACCTTGGGAGCCTCAGCTTCACGGTGACAGGGTTGATGATCTTTGTGATGGGGAAGGGCCTAATGAACCTGGGAGAGAGTTTCTTGGACTCCACCCGGAGTGGAATAGGTTTGGTCGAGAGCCAAACTCGCTGACCCACTTTGTAGTTCGGGGCCGGTGTCCTCCGACGGTCAGCAGCGGCTTTGTAGGGCCGTCCCTGGTGCAGCAGCATCCGGCGGGCTCGCTCCCAGGTCCTCCTGCAGCGTCTCACCAAGGTTAATGCCGCTGGAATTGTGGACTCTGGGGCTATGGCAGGAAACAGAGATGGTTGGCAACCATGCACAACGTGAAAAGGCGATAGACCAGTGGATGCAGAAGGGAGGGAATTGTGGGAGAATTCGACCCAAACCAGTTTCTGAGACCAGGATCGCGGCTCCTGTGAAGAGAGACATCGGAGCCCAGTCTACAGGTCCTGGTTCAGCCTCTCGGTTTGGCCGTTGGTTTCAGGATGAAACCCAGATGACAGACTGACGGTAGCACCTATGAGATTGCAAAACTCCTTCAAAATTGCGAAATGAATTGGGGACCCCTATCAGACACCACATTCTTGGGGAAACCATGGAACTTGAAAACCTGATTAATCATTAGCTCGGCAGTGTCTTTAGCTGAGGGGAGTTTTGGAAGTGCAATGAAGTGTGCCATCTTAGAGAACCTGTCAACAACTGTAAGAATGGTGGTATTGCCTTTAGAGGCCGGTAATCCTGTCACAAAGTCTACGGAAATGTCTGACCAAGGACGTTGTGGTATTGGCAGGGGTCGCAACTCCCCAGGAGGACGTTGATGAGAGGGCTTGTTAGCAGCACATACCTGGCAAGCATTGACGTTATCGATAACATCCCTGCTAACATTAGGCCACCAAAAGCCCTGTTCGACCACTGATTGCGTCTTGGCAATGCCTGGGTGACATACAGTTCGGTTCGTGTGAGCCCAGTGGAACCACATAAAGCCTGTTTTCAGGGCAATCTTCAGGGCCAGTTCGTTCTGTCATGAACGGAACAGAGGATAGGACCAAAAAATGCACGACTCCAAAACAATGGACAGTTTCCAAAAAGAGAGGTTTAATAGACGGGCATAGGTCGGTACACAGGCAGGCAATCCAAGAAAGGCAACTGTATCCAAAAACATGAGGCAAAGAGGCAAGGTCGATAATCGGAACAGGGTCAAGTCTTACTGTGAGTCTGTGACGTGGAAACAAGGAATGCTGGAACGCGACGACAAGGTACAACGAACTGGCAACGAGAGGGAACGAGACACGAGGTTAAATACAATAGGTAATTAGGGTGAACGAGGCACAGGTGGTGAAGATGCTCACAGGAGCAGGTGTGTGTGAAACAGGGGGGAAGACAAAACACACACACATGACAGTAGCGTAAAATTTAAAAACAGTGTCCCACTCCCATGAATTAAAATTGTGAACCATTTTCAGTCGTGATACATTGTTTCGGGGCATTTGCCTCAATTGGTTGGGTTAAATGAGATATTTATTTACAAAATGGAATTGTTATTTGACAATTAGTCTTTCTTTTGGGACCTAGAAAGATTTGGCCATGATTTTGAAATTGTGCGGAATTTCATTTTCACAGTCGGCATGTATTCTTACTTTGTGCTGTAACTTGTGTTTATCCTTAGGTTCCAGCTTCTTGATGGTCTTTGAATGTAGATTATTTTTTATTATCATTGAATAGCCACTCACCTGATAGTATACAGTCAGAGGCTGGTTTTGTCAATCTTTAGGCCCGCCACACACCGAAAAATTACAGTCATTGACTCTCCACCTCAGACGAGCAATTAAATACTCTACCACACATTGCTCGACGAGCTGCAACTATTACCCTGCATCTGATTTTGAGGACTCTGCATACAACAGGGATCTCGTTTGATATGTGTCCCTCGTTTGAGATGCACAAAAATGAGCAGAGATGCATAAAGTACTATCAATCTGCATCTTAGTACGCAGAGCTATGGCTTAGTACTCCATCGTGGTGCTGGAAATCCTGCATATTAATCAATTTTTTGACCAGACAGGACTTTAGAGTGCGACTAATCTGGTCAGATATCGAGGCCTAATTTCTGAATGGTGCGGCAAATAAAAAGGCATACAGGTGGCCAGTAATTTCAGGAAGAAAAACACATTTCTGCGATTTGAACGTAGCACATATGAAACCCATCGTGGTCCCTAAACCAATCAGAGATACTGAAGGGCGGGGACCCTCAGTCTGATTGGCTGTGTGTGTGTGTGTGTGTGTGCTTTTTGAAATGCGGGCACTCGCCTATACAAAGCGCAGTTTTCTGACGGCGAGCCAGTAGCTACACTGGTACAGAAAGTTGGCCGGCATAAATGGAATTAGTTCCAAAACCTACTCCCACCGTGACGATATGGGAACATTTTGGATTAGAGACAGATGAATGCAGTCATCCCGCTAACACCAACGAGCTGGTATGTCGAATTTGTATGAAGTCACAACAAAGAAAACACCACTTAAAACCTCAAAGAGATACAATCCATTTTAAATACAACCATCCCACCCAATTTCTTCAGCTGGGAACAAAAAACACAGTGGGACAATTTCCGTTTCCCTTCAGCTTGCAGTTATGGAACCCTTTGCCTAACAATGCAAATACAAAAGTGACAGCGTACTGTATATGGTGCACGCATGCTCACATTATAGTACAGTACACAATAGCGTTACTCACTATTGTGTGAGATGTAGCCATTGAACATGTTGAAGCAGCGTTTAAAGAAAGGCTGAAAACTTTTGAAAAGTAGTACAAATCTTGAATCAGATCAGGTTGCTCTGATCTACTTGTTGTGTTGTTACCAACTGGAAACTAGATTGGCAGTATATTGCCTGTTAAGGCATTATAGACTGTTTACACCTATGTGCCAAATGTTTAACATTTGTTTAAATGCAATTTTTTTTAACGGAGCCTGAGTCTATTTTATTTATAGCCACCCATCCATTTCAACACCGCTTATCCTGGTTCAGGTCATGGGGTGCGGGAGCCTATCCCAGCTAACTTCGGACAAAAGGCAGACTACACCCTGAGCTGGTCACCAGTCAGTCGGAGGGCACATATAGACACGCACAACCATTCGCACCCACATTCACATCATTAATGAGTGGGAACTGAACCCATGCTGCCCGTACCAAAGTCAGGTGAGGGTACCACTAAACCATCAGTGACTATTTTATTTATATTTTTTTAGTCTAAGATATTTTATTTTTTGTTCTACATTACAATGGCAATGGTCATTATTCTTAGAATTAGAATTAAAAGTTAATTGTTCTTAAAAAGGATGTACTTGCACAATGATACTCTAATATCATTCTGTCAGTGGCATAAAAAACATCGATACTATTGTTTGTCGTGATGGATTTTGGGACAATATATATAATTTGCTTTTGTGAAAGGCCTAAACACTTAAACTATATTGAGAGAGAGCAAGAGCAATGGATAACATAAAAATATTGGACAAACATTATTAGAAATTTTGAGTAACAACGGTAATAAAAATCTGCAATATAGCAGGATCGCAACGCAAGAACCATGATATACCGGAGGATTACTGTATCTATATTCCGTGAAGATAGGTTGCAGGGATTTATTATTCCCGGGTTGGGAACTCATTGTTTCCATGACATATGCATCCTAGGACTCATATAATCTCAAGTTTAAAATGATCCATAATACAATATACTATTCTGTATTACTTTTTTATTGAACGACAAAAACATGGTGTGATTGTCAAGGAAGAAGTGGATTAAAACAAAGACAGGAAACGGCGACAATAAATTATTGACACAATTATTAGATTATTGACACAAAAATACAGTATGTGTCAGGGCCTTGTGTCAAACACACAAACTGACACTGTAGTACAGTTTCAGACAGTGGTACAGTTGAATGTTGCGATACAATTGATGTTGAGGCTGACAGGCACTTGAAGGGTGGGAGAAACAAGGGGAATGTATACTGTATATCCCCCACCCTTCTTACTATGTAGTTCTCCCTGGTGGTGTGTCATGTTTCGAAGGGATAATAGGTGTCACAGTGAGACCCTTTGGTCTGTACTCTGTAGGACTTCAGTGTCACATACACACTAATGCAAAGGCTTGCAGGCACACTTTCTCTGTGGCTCATGGGAACCACAGATGAGCCTCCACTGCACTCCTCATTTTCTTCCGATCTGTTTCACTGTGCTCCAACTAACTCCTATTTAATTCAATCCAAAATCACCTGTTCCCTTGCTTGCTCGAACAAGTAGTCTTCCATTGAGGTCTGTATGGTGCAAGTGTGTTTGTCATTCTTTAAATTAACCATTTTACTCTACATTGAGTCCAGATGTCAAACTTAATATAGACCTTATTGGGTTACCACAAAGCAACAGCAGCAATAAATCGACATCAACCCACATGGACTCCTCTGAATGACACTATGATCCACGTGTCTTTGGAAGATCACCAAGGACCAGAGGTGGGTAGTAACGCGTTACATTTACTCCCTTACTTTTACTCAAGTGGAATTTTGTTGTACTTGTCAGAGTAGTTTTGAATGCAACATACCTTTTACTTTTACTTGAGTATTTATATGAAGAAGAATCAATACTTTTACTCCTTTACAATGATCGACATGCCGCTCGCTATTTTTCCAGTATTTATCCATTATTGCGTGAATGATCTGTTTTTTGACTTCATCTTGGACTACCGCCAATCACCAATTATATTGCTCAAGCCAGTCACATGACCACACACAAACCCTTCGTGGGCCAATACAAGTGACTCATTTTGGGGGGGGGAAATAGCCGTCCGAGTGTTTATTTTACAGACAGCTTTGTAATGCGGGGTAGGTAGTCTTAAATTATGACTGCCCAAACGTCGATATTTCAGCCTACTTCTAACTTGAGAAAACATCTTGCGATAAGTTGCAGATGTTTCTCTCTCTCTCTCTCACTCAAACACACACACACACACACACACACACACTATCAATAAGTCTGGTAGGCAAACAGCTTCTACATTCAGTCATTTAAGTGAATAAAGCAAATAATCCATCTGTAGGGCCCAATTTATATGTTGTTGGGTTTTTTTCACCAATTTCCACCAAAGTCTGCAAAGCTTTTGATGAGAAGAACACCCCCCTTTTTTTTCGTTTTTTTTATTGCTGTGAACCTATTTAAAAATTTTGTTTTACATTTTCCTTAATATGTCAATGAATAATGCATCAACCTTAATATTAAATTGTAGGCACATGCAGGAGATAGACATCTATGGAGATACCTTATTTGATGCTTATCCCAATTTGAATTGTTGAGACTTTGCAGCCTCTCAACATGATGAAAGATATACCTCCAACTACTATGGTCTGACCCTGTATTGAATTTCATGTATGCCTCTTTCTCTTGGGATCTCACATGACAGGAAGGACCCATCATAGCCTGAAGGGAGAAGAGAAGTAGGCAAAAGGATGGAGGGGTGAACCATGAGGAGCTATACCTTGGCAGGTAACCACAAGGGGATACAGAAAGTGTGCGTTCATGTGCCTCTGTGTGTTTGTGTGTGAGTGTTTGCATGCGTGCGTGTGCGTGTGTCTGTGCGTGTGTGTGTGTGTGTGAGAGAGAGAGAGAGAGAGAGAGAGAGAGAGAGAAAGTATTTCCCTTTTTATTGCTGTTGATCGTTTGCGCTGTCAGTGAATGGCATACATTTTCCTGTATGTAGTTGAAATGTAAGCCATAAAACGCGCCTCATCTCTCACGCTTCCCAAACACCTCAGTTAGATGAGCCTCTCTCCTCAGCAAATCATCGGAGGAGATTACAACACAATTAACAGTTTGCCGATACACCAGTGGTGGCTGGTCAATAGAAGGTGGTAGGTTGCCGCCCTACCATGCATGGTCGAACCATATTAGGGTACGTTTGACAAATCAGTCTGACGCCCTCACTACGCTCTGAGAGTTCAGTGTTCAGAGATTTTTTATGAATTTACGAACGAGTGTGTTGGCCATTGGCAGGAATACATCAGTAAATAAGCTTTAAAATCAGATTGATTTCATTTCAGTGAGAAAAAAAAAAGCATGACATTTTAGAAGGTGTATGTCAACATCTGGTTTCAACTGTATGAATTTGGGCAGGGATGCAATATTGCATCACTGTATACCCAGATTCAGAAAACATATTATCCACATGGTGCTATTAAGGTATGAGTGTGCATACCTTTCAGGACCATCTTCATGACTGTGACGCAAGTAACAACGGTTGCTTCATGTATCTAACAAATGAAGTATTTTTTTAACTACCTTATATTTAATCTAGCAAATGACAAATGACAAAACACGATGACGCTTTCTCCCTCAAGACCTCACTCAAGTGCAACATCATTTCAACATAACCTTGGAAGGTCACCAACAAGTGTCAGAGATGTAAGAAGCAATGCAATTCTGTATCATTTTAGTTTATGTTCACCATAGTCTCATTACCTGTAATTTCTTTGTACAGTACTACAGCTTCAAACTTGAACTTAACTTTAAAGTGAACAGCAGGTTATCATTATGCTTCCTGTTGGAAAAAAAAGAACACTTGGAGAAACCACATCTATTGTCAGGGCATTGTTGAACACTCAGCAGACTACTTTTGAGGCGAAACCAAATAATTTACTGCTCTATGCAGGCTGTTTAACCACAGTGGAGCTGCGCACTCCCTCGCCATCTGTGATTTTATTTTAATTTTATTTTTTTACTTGTCTCCATGGAAGCCGCAAGACCATTCAGCCTCTTTACTGTTGTCGAGCATCAGTGTGCAACCTCGTCACCGGTGGGACAACAGGCAGCTTGTACAGGAGCGCAACACCCACGCACGCACACAAAAAAGCTCATCCTTTAATAAAGTTCTGTCCCGCGATAAGGGAAAATCCACGATATTAGAAATACCCTATTTGAAAATACCTTAAAAGCATGATTTTACCTGCTTTAAGGCACTTACATTTTTTAAGGTCTTTAAACACACTTCTAAAACAAGAAACACAATTTCACACATAATATATTAAGAGAACAAGAGCAATGGATAACACCAAAATATTGTACAAACTGTAAAAAGGAAAAATGGAGTAACAACTGTAATAACACCCAATAAAGTTTTCGATATAGCGGGGCCTTATCGTAAGCAAAGCCACCAACTGCCGAGCTGTCATATTCAATTTGAGCATAATTTAATTTTAATTTATTATAATGATGTTAAGCTCCCATGAGGGAATTCTATTCACACAACTCTACTTTCTGTGGCGGTGTTCAGAATTGACCAATAACAACATGCAAACCAATGTTAAATGTGAGTCAGCACACAACTGCCAGCATTTAAAGTGCCTCTAATTAACCCCAAATAAATTCATGCTGTTCTACCTCACAGGCCAGAAATACAAAAAGATGGCAGATTGTCGTCCTGTGTACTTAACAGGTAGTACTTGTACCCAGAAATTCCTGCAGCTCCTTCAATGTTGCTGTCGGCCTCTTGTCAGCCTCCCAGAAGCGTTTTCTTCTCGTCTTTTTCTTCAATTTCGGAGGGACGTCCATTTCTTGGTAATGTCACTGCTGTGCCATATTTTCCCCACTTAATGATGACTGTCTTCCATGATGTATTTAATGCCTTGGAAATTATTTTATACTCTTCTCCTGACTGATATCTTTGAAAATTGTCATCCTGCTGATGCTGTGGAAGCTCTCTGCGGACGGTGGCTTGTGCTATAAACTGTGACTACAAAATTAATGCTTTTGTAAGTTTTATCATTTTACCTTACATTGGTGGTTGATATTATTTTGCACCTGCGTGAGTTAAAAATGAGATGCGAGAGCCGCAATAGTTATTACTGCTCCTCATTTGTCATTAGTGTACTTTATTGTTACGAGCATATCCAGATTGGGGAAATTACACTGTATAAGTAGCACAGCTGTTATTATAAAATCAGTGTTTTTGGCACACTGAGATTAAACTGCACAAAGGCAATATCTTCTTCTACTTATAGATATATATGGATATATCTATCCATATAGTCTACTCAGCCATGTTTAAAGAGGTGCGTCACATCGGAATGTTGCCCCATGACTGGAGAGTTCTATTTCTCCTCTTATTTCCACAATGTCGCCATCCTCTGTCGCCGCATCAGCCCAGATGGGACAAACGGAGGTCACCTGCTGACCTCTGAACCATCTGTTGACCGTGAGTTGCCATGGTGAGGACAAGGGATTAGTGGCTGGAGAAAGAGTAGCTATTCTTGTCTTCTTTTTTGTTGTTGTTTCTCTTAGGTCTTCAAGGGAGTATTTGAGTTAGGGGACAAAACTCTTTGTTATTAGCAAAAGGAATTTGTGAATTAGCATGTGCGTTTGTTTGGTGGGGGTTAGTTTAGAAAGGATAACCTGTGACCCTGGGTTTCATAAATACAGCTCTCTCTCTCTCTCTCTCTCTCACACACACACACACACAAACACACACACACACGCACACACACACACACACACGCACGCACACACACACACACACACACACACAAACAGCTATGTAATTTTATCTTTTTATTAGGACATATACTCCCACATTCATTCACTGAATTCTTTCCTTGGGCAACACACCAGTGAGCCCTTTAAGGCTATCTCCACTTCATTTTCTTAAAAGCTAAATGTATTTTACCATAAGTAAACGTTTATGGTTGTATCACAAGGCCTTGTTTTTGACCCCTAAAGGAGGGAAAGTCCCCAAAATAAGATATGATTTATCTGTGTGACAGATTTATGCCCCCTTAGGCCCATAAAGTTAATCGAGAAAAAAAGCATACACTGGGGAGATGTCATCATTTGTTTCAGGGAGAGCGGGAAGAGTCTTCATACTTATCGTTTAATCTAATCTCGTCAGGTCTGAAACTGTTTTTGTTCAATTAGGATGATTAAAACAAAAGCAGTAATGTTTAAAAGTAAGCAAGTATTTTAAAAATTGTAATCTATTACACGGACAAAACATCCCTTTGTGCATGTGTACGCTGGTGGAGTCACTTAACTCAAGCTGGCAGAACAATCCGTCACCCAGGTCAAAGTTCAGCTCCAAGGTGTCTAAAATATGGGCCATAAATCACCTTCACGCCAGTTCCATTCACAAACACTCCCCATGGGTCCATGCATGCACTTAACAAGACAGGACTGCAAGCGCAGGCCCCACTGCATATTGCAACGTCAGATTCTTTCCCAAATGCGCAAACATGTGCAAATGAAATTCAATAGACTGTCAACAAACGTCTTAGGAAGCTTCTTTCAGTAAATGTGATCACACGTGTGACTGTGACGCTGCCAAACAAAAAGGATCCACCATTGGATTCTCTCAGCATGCTTGTTCTGCCTTTTGCCATACTGTGTTCAGGCTAACTAAAGAGAGAAAATGTGTTGCCCATCGAACATAAAAAGTAACATATCACTAAATGGCCAAAGGTGTCTGCCATGACCGTTCAGTTCAAATAACAGCAATATCAATAATATTAAGAGAAGTGTATATACTAAAGCTGCTAAAATGTGGCAAAAGGTGCAAGAGAGGAAAAAAATTAAAGGAAAAACTGTAGCCATTGAGAATGTCTACAGTCTTTATTTGCTTTGACTCATATTTGTGTCACACAAATGAAAGTGTTGTTTTAAGGTTTTAATAAAGGACAGCTAACTACTTTTTAGTGTATCTACTGTACAGTTAATAATAGCTTTATGATGGCCACAGTTTAACTGTCAAACCTATTGAGATTTTAAATGTTTTTTTTCAATTGATTTTTATTTTATTTTAAGACATCACCCTGCATCATGAAACAATGTGTTCCACGTGTAACTTCCACTGTAATTCAACTCTACTTTTCAGGGTAAGCCTATTTTAGATTCACAAAAAGTGGGTAAAGCAACACTTACTAAACCACAATTAATGGTCATTTAACACGATTGGAAAAAAGGAAAGAGTGCAGAGTGCAGGAAAAGACGTGTTGCAATAGAGAAACGTGTGTCTCCTGGGAAATCTGGATAGCAAAACAAGAGGAAAGAGGAAGAAGAAAAAGAAAAACACAAAGCAGGGGGTCAGAAGGTTATAGTTGGCCACTGGCATGAGTCAAAGGTTAAAGCCGGCCTGCATCCTGTCAACAAATAAGCAGCAGCAGCAGCCATGTTATCTGCCCATCAACATGTTGTTCACACTGTGAAGGCCATTTGTGTTGCTTAGGATTTCTTTCACAATAAAAAATTTATAGATGTGTGCAGGTACCTTTGGCAGCACTCTGAATATCAAACAACAGCAACCGTTGTCAGTGCTGTTTTGAAAGGATACTACCCCTTTCTCTTTCATATCTACTGTTTGAGGGCTAAAATACACGATGCCATGTAAAAACAGTTGTTTAGGGTGTATGACTACATTTGAGCCACTCGAATACAATTGATTGTTCAAGCTAATTTGTTAATTTTATATGAGCCTGCCTGTTCCCGGAAATTCTCGCCTAAGTATTCCAGCCTCTCCTCGCGGTACCACAGCCCACCTTATGTCAAGTAAGCTATACTGTTCCTCGCTTCCCTTGTTAACTCTTGTGTCCCCTCGTTTCCCAGTCCTCCCCTGTGTTCCTGACCCACATCATTCATGCCACCAAGCCAGCTGCCTGTTCTGTCCAGTGCCTGCCACCTGTCCACGCCGCCGCCTGCCAACACATCCAGGACCACCTCCATAACCTTTCCTCAATAAACTGTTCATCATTTTACATCTGCCTCCGTCTGCTCTTGGTCCAGCTACTCCCCATACGTGATAGAAAGGGCTTATTTGGTTTAAACATGTACTCATTGAGCACACTGCATCAGTTTTAAAGGAAATAAAATGGTATTTAGTTGCTAAACACATGATCCATCCATTTCCAACACCACTTATCCTGGTTAGGGTCACGGGACACTGGAGCCTATCCCAGCTGACTTCGGGCGAAAGGCGGACTACACCCTGAACTGGTCGCCAGTCAGTCGCAGGGCACATCTGGTCACGGACAACCATTCACACTTACATTCACACCGTCACTGAGTGGGAACTGAACCCACGCTGCCTGCACCAAAGTCAGGCGTGTGTACCACACACCATCAGTGACTGCTAAACACATGATTTATTATATTATTCTCTATGCTCTGACATTTTTGAATTACTATTAAGAACAGGCAGTGGGAGAAAAAAAAAGGAAATGACGTCAGGCAAAAAAAAGGGCACAACGAGAAGCCAAAGCATAAAACACTTGTTTTTTTCTACAGTAACAAGCTTGAAATTGCAGCATAATAGACAAAGGTAGTTACAGCTACATTTTTGGTATCCTTTTTTCATTCAACAGTTTCTCTGTGGTAATTGATATTTTCGGTGATATGATCCTTCTCTTCCAATTGCAAACACACGTTAATCAAAATAGACAACATTCCAATAAGAATGCATGAAAGTAATATATTGCATGGTCAATTTGAAAGGCTTGTGTGAAACTCAGCAAGTCCTGCCATTGTACAAAAAACAGTAAAGCCCAAGCAAGAGATGACAGAGATTGAAGCAGCGGCCTGCTTTTATTGGAATGTTATCAGGAAGTCACATATCTTCTCCCAACTTTACTGAGGAAAAATCTCCCTCACAGGTATTTGACAGTCGAGTTTAACAAAGCTCATGAACAGGAAGAGAAGAGTGGAGTAGATGACAGAATGGGGGGGGGGAAAGGGGGGGACCACTATTTCCAGTTCTCACATCGACATCAGTCAGAGTGTACAGAGCCAAACAGGTATGGATTCCCCTCAGTGTGAATACTCTTCAGGTCATTTAGCTCATTAATACCAAGAGGTAAAACATTCAGTTCTGTACAGTCAAAACAAGACGCTACCATGCTGTATCAAAACCTTTTTAAAGAAATCATAGAGAGCAGCATGTTAACACACTGTAGTTGCCTTACTCTTATGTCGCTGTATGTAATATTAGACCAGAACTTGATTTTTAAGGCCAGTTTGTTTTTTCAGCAGAGTAAAAGATTGGTTAGCAATGTTGTTTTACAGAAAGATTTGAGGTTAGACCTGCGTGGGGTTTGTTTGCCAGCCCTGTGCTTGGGTGGAGTTTTTCTCAAGGAATACTCCGGCTTCTTCCCAGAGTCCGTGCAGAAACATGTTCCGTATGTTAGGTTCAAAGACAAAATTGCCTATGGATGTGATGTGCGTGTGAATGGTTGTTTGTCTGCCAGTTATGATTGACTGAATAAAACTAAAAGTGTGCAGAAGCACAGGGCGATCCACATTTACAATGCAGTTGCGTTCCTACATATGCGACATAATGCAATTTGGAACACACTGTATAGCCTCTTTCACTAACCGACAGTAGTAAAGTCAGAATTGGTCAAAGATTTTATGAAAATCACTTTCAGGCCAAAAATATAGAATAATCAAATGGTAAAAAATACAAATTAAAAAACAAAAAACAACAATGTATTGCCTTTGGTCCTGTAGTTGGCTAGCACACTGGAAGGGGCACAAATTAATTAATTAGCCGCTGTTCATAACCACGAATCGTCATACTTTGAAACCACCATAAACAGAGGACCCCCTGTAATGAAGTATGGAATCAAAATCCAAGACTAGTATAATAATGACTTTTTTTGGCATGGTGTTTTTGTTCTGATATACCTCATAGCCACCTGCCTGATAAGAGATTGGAAATAAAACATCTGCAACACAGAACTTTGTTTTATCTCCCAAAGGTCAAAGGTTTGTTTCCATACTTTCTGTCTGCTCTTTTCTATACCTCATTCTTAAAACCAGTGCTTGCAACCAGGGCGTCGGGGCACACTAGTGTGCTATGACAGCTCATCAGTGGGATGATCCTTGTGAAACCGTCCAATTTCACTTCATAGGTCTGAAAATAATGATTTATTAATTACAAATATATCTTTGTTTATCTATTTATTCCAGGCAGAACACTTAAGAGCTTTTCCAGGAGATGGCAGAAGGTACAATCAACCTGTGCACCCCCTTTTTGCCATTCATCTTTGTGTTCAATACATTATTCTTCAATTAAAAAGGCCCAGATTTCACACTGACAACATAAATGTGTGAGTAAATTGAGATGAGATCATCATTATATTATTATTATTAGTATTCATACCTTTTCTGACATTACTGTTTGTAGGTGTCCTATGAGATTTTTGTGATTTAAAATGGGTCTCTTGGCTCGTGAAAGGTTGGGAAACTGGTTCTACAACCAAATCCCAGGGTTGCAGGTGTGTCAATGTATAACTATGTCCATTCCCCACCCCCTGGTGCCAAGAGACAGGTGTGGAGTTTACTGGCCTTGCTGTGACCTCCCTACCTGTGGTGTAGTGTTTGTGACCCAGAGATCCACCTTCCGATGGCTCCAACCCAACCTGGGACGGAGCTCGCTCGACGTGGGAAGGAGACTGGAAATGAATGCGGTAAAAGATCAAGAATGACAAAAGACTGAACGGAGGGTGGGGGACAGGACAAACACAAGAGAGTCACACATCTCCTGGGGTGAATGTACTGAGTGGGAGAGTGAATAACATGGCTAAGAGTCAGAGCATGTGAGACAGACATTTGATATGCCACAGACCACCAGTTTGCTTTGTTCTCGCCCTCCGGCAGCTGACAGACGGGACAATAGCACCGGGGCACCGCTCCTTCTCTCTCTGCCGCTACTCCCCTCCTTCTCTCTACATTATCCTCATCCCTTGCTCTCCACCTCTATTCATCTCCACTTCGCACCCTTGCATACACAGCCAACAAAAGCTCATTATCATATGTTTTGGCAAAGCCATGCTTGGATGACTCTTACCATAATGTTCCCACTCCTAATCACAGAGCCCGCAGGAAACACGGTCCCAAATTGTGAACCGTGGAAGAAAAGCAGTATCTGGACTGTAGAGTCCAAATAGACTCTGACAAATGAAAACAAGAGAAATGCATGCACTTTATCACACCATTGTATGTGTCAGCTCACTCTTAAAGCTGTATTTTCCAGTCCACATTTGCTTTATGTCACGACAGGTTTAGTGACTAAGCAATAATGGAAAAGGTTTGCGTTTATGCATGACTGAGTGTCTGCCTAATTCAATAATAAATGTAGACAGTTTTAAAGTAAAGTTGACCTTTCAAGTATGCAATTGAATCGTAAAAGATGCAAAGGCCTGACTCCACTAAGCAATGCAGTTTATGTTGTTTGTTAGACAATGCAAGTTTTTGGTTGTCACTGTCAAAGGTTGTGACGGATACCTTAATTGAAGCCTTCATTTGCAGTACCACTTACAATGCTACGCTGCCTAAAGGGTGGAGCAAGACACTGCAGTGAATGGATTGGTCGACAGAGAATTATCACTTTCACTCAACAGCGGATATGGAATGCAAAGAACTCAAAGCACATTTGAGAAAAAAAGCTTGTCTTCTTCTAATACACTGCCCACGAATAGCACAACACAAAATACAGGAGGTCACCATTGTAGTCCTTTGTTTCATGTATTAAATTCGTTGGTGTTGTGCCAATATGTCAGACTATATTCTAAGCTGCGTAGCTGATGCCACCTAAGAGCAAGCGTCCTCTAATGTGAAAACAAGTGCCTCTTCTTGCACAGACAAATGTTGCAGTAAATGCAAAAGTTCTGAAGTAGGCTATGAGGTAATGAGGTACCTCAAACTATTAAACAGGGAATAGTGTAAAGGCGGTCGAAGGCGGACTATAGACGGGCCCCCTTCCTCCAAAACACTCCTGAGAGCTATCCATTGTCCAGCCAACATCCTTTTTGTAAATGAGTGCATGTATGTGTACGTATGGAACAGGATGTCCTAACATTTCTGAAAAGCAACTTTACCCCCCTCCACTCCCCGCACACCCATTCCTGTGCATTGTCTCTGCCAGAGTAGCAAGATGTAGAGAAAATTTGTGTGAGGGAGCATAAGCAAGAAAAATGATGTGACATGGTAAATGGCGCCACCATAAGAGACAAAGACGGAGAGCAGATTATTGCTTTGCGGCAGAAAGAGAGATAATTTATCGGAAAGTGAGTCGAAAGAGGGAAGGGAGTCATGAGAGACAGAGAAAGAATGAATAAGGGGGAGGACAGATAATAATAGATGATGGGTGAAACAGAGCCAGCAAAAAGAGAACATTTGACCTGATGGCCATTCATGCAGCATAGTATGAGTAGACAAACACAGAGAAAGGCTAACTAAGAGATGAGGAGAAAACTACAGTTAAACGTTTGTAGCACTTTGCCTTCCCATCCGTCTATGGAATGTTTGTTCTGGAGCATGTCAATATTCCATCTGCAACCTAAATTTAGGGAGTTTAGTGTATAGGCTGTGTGGTAGGAGCAAGGGCTTCATGCCAGCATTCATGATGATAGTACATGGTGGCCAACCTGCCTAAAATCATGCCACGCTCAATCCCAATTTGTCAAATCCAGTTAGAGGCATGTACAAAACACAGTCAAGCAGCATGTACACAATTAAACACATTTCAATTTTGCTTTGTTGCAAGCGGTGAGCTCTGCTTCCATTCCATCTTGCTTGTGTGTGGGATGCTAAATATGTGAGCCAACTTCCGGACTGATTGTATGTTTACTTCAATCTAATTGCAAAGAAATCACAAGATTGAATGTTTGATTGGGCTGACTGAACGAGGTCCATTTTTTTTTGCGCTTTTTTTTTTACTTACTCTGTAGACCAAGAACATGGCTGCTTTGCACATGAGGGAGAATTTGGCTGGGACATAACATTGTAATTTGACCATATTTCCTTGGTCGTGTGCGTGCTTAATCCATATATAATGAATGCCATGTACAATATTTCTTGGACTTAATCTTTGATGACAGAGATGCCATTTCCACTAACAGCCCTACCTCTTGTTCTTTCTCTCCCAGAAGTTGCTAGCAGACTTGTTGTCTCGTACGCCTCCATCCTCGCTTCTCTTTCGACTTTTTTTAACGTCGTACTTTTCCTCTCCTCAAACGTCTAATTGTTGCCTTCTTCCTCTCTCCTGTGCTGACAGCCTCAATGAGGTGGTCCAATGGCAGACATCTGAAAAATGCACTTGGACAATTATTAGAACAGCATGTAGTCACAGACACATTTAGTATAAGAGGAACTAACGTAGCAACATGTGTTTAGAGTTTCAACACTTGGCACTCAAGCACACAATGAGAGATGCAGCAACTCGGATTGTACGAGTGTGTGTGTGTGTGTGTCTGTGTGTGTGAGAGAGAGAGAGACAACTGTGTATAAAAAAATAAAAGTAATTTAATAACACTTTGATTAAAATGCTGATGGACTGTTTAGTTCTGATGTCAAAACATTAAGACATAAACAATGCATCAAGAAGGTGCATCTTGCCATAGTTGTTAATTCCAACCATATTATCTGTACCTTTACTTCAAATATACACACCATACAGCACAATCCATATGATTAGTGCCACCGCTCAAAAAGCTTTGCGTAAACCAGCAATGTATGCAAGTGTGGACAACAGTTACGGCTCACAACTGCTGTAAAAGAAAATGAACAATCTGCATCCTCAAAGGCTATGACAGTGAAACCGAGTCAGAGGATATCATGTACAGCTTTTCAGGAAGGACCATTGTGTATCAGGAAGATTAATATCATCAAACAGGCCCAAACAACAGAATAGGGGACACCCCAGCGGAAGTTCAGAGGTGTAAGTGTTGACACCTTATCACTGGTCCCACCTGAATTTGTTGTTAATGGACGAACAGTACTTGTGGGCGTGGAGTCGCTAGCCACTTAACAGCAGCCGACTGTGGTCAGCTTTCCGTGGACTTCCATGACTTTATTGTCATGTAAACACATCCATGAAATGTGACTTCTGCATGTAGCTGAGCACGGTAGTGAACACAGCAGGAACACACTGTTCGTGAAACACAGGCGCAACGGGCAGCTTTCCAGCAACCACAAAGCAGTAGGGAGGGGGACTCGAACCTAAGGCCCTTCGCTGGCCGCATTCCTAGACACTCCTCCACAACTGCTCCAACATGAGGGGTGAAGGGTGGTGGACTATAAATATAGCTGAGTGTGTGTGTAATTGTTTTCTTTCTAGTTGTTATTTGATTACATTTGGTAAATCAAGTTGAGGAATTTTATTCTCAACTCTCTTTTATCAAGCTGCGTCCTTATCTTTATATTCCACCATTATCCATATCATGTTGTACTTTTAATGTGGATTGTTTTCATCACTCTGTCTGTAGTCAGACAAATTGTTCTCATCAAGAGTTCTTGTGGATTTCTTGACATGAATGAGTACAAAGGGACAGATCCTTGGAGAGTCACACTAAGAACCCAACGGAGCCTACAATGGGATTCAACTTTGACATGCAGAGAACAATGGGTTAGCAGTGGTAACCATCATCCTCTACAGTAGGAAGAGGATTTAGTCTTTATACTTTTACATCTCACTGAAATGAGTGTTTTTTTCTGACATATGACACTATCCATTATCGCTGCAATAGCCCCTAAAATATTATTGAGTAAAACACTTGCTTTCAAGTGGAGTGAAATTGAACTAAGGAGCCACACGAAGTATCATTAAAGCTTTGAGGTATGCAAAATGCTCCCATCCATGACAATGGGAGAAGAGGAGCAGCAAAGCCTTTTTAATTGCTTGAAGCGCTCCGTCCAAGCTCAAAGGCTTGAGACGGCCATAGCCAGCATTTCAATCAACACTCTCATTCAGTCTTTAAGCATTCCTCTCCCGCAATCTGCACCTCTGTCTTTCACGGACTAGGCCTCTTCATTCTGTGCCTCCCACACTTTCTTAACAAGTTCTCTAATTCTTTGGCTTTTGGTCCTTTATTCCGGCCATCCACTCCTGTGAAACCAGCAAACTAATTCGTCTCCAGACAAATTGCCAATCAGCTGTGGACAAAGAGAAGACGAGAAAAGAGACTGGTCCTCAATAGAGCCAGTCGCTGTTTTGCTAAACGTTCGCTCAGAGGAGGAGGTGGAACCAGAAGAGGGGAAGGGGAGAGTGTGCTTAAATGTGTACATGGGGTGTGTGTATAATACTGTTTTTTTTTCGGGGGTATTTGTAAGTGTAAGCAGGGGTGTGTATGTGTGTTCATTAAGACGATGTGTGTCCTTGTCGGCCCCTCCTGCCAGGGTTCACCTCCTTCTCTAAGCAGAGGTTAACGACCTCACTGTCCAATCACATTCTCCCGTCAGGGCGCTGTCGCCAACAGCAACAGGTGGTCCAGCCAATTGGTATCCCGCAGAGTGGAAAAGTAGTTCGAGACACACTTTAGGATGGAGAAAGAGTTAGTGGAGCAGACTTGTCTTTAAAGTGCCTCATGGTATCTAAAACAACTTTTAAAATGACCTTTTGGGACTGCAAGCAAATATATTGTACACAGTAGATAACACACCATGCAAGTCCACCAATGCACCCTTATATGAATAATATGCAGTTGCAGAAGATGCAGTCACCTTATGTCACTTCAGACGTTCCTGCCAGTATACAGTAAATACAAAAAATTTTTTAAAATGAAAACATCTGAGGTACTACTGATGTGACACAGTGTTCCGATCATAACATCTCTTGTCTTATCCACACAAATTTCAAACTTCCTCCACCCAACTTGTGCCAGATCTGTGATGCATGAGCTACCAGAACTGATATGAGGATTCCATTATTCACAAAGATTTAAATTCAAAATGACGAAACTCCACTTTTACAAATACAAGCGGGACTAATGTCACATCACTAACGTACTGCCAAGGTTTCTTCTTTTGCCTGTTGCGGAAACATTCGGTCACACAGCCATAATTGCGTTGACTCAGTTGGCTACCTGGAGATCAACCCCAGCCCAATTATAATCACGTTGAGCTCATATGACTCTGTTATGACTCCACAGGGCTCAATAATTCTTATGCCGGTTTTGTTTGGAGGTTCTTTCTTTCTGCCTTTCTTTCTTTTTCTTTCTTTCTTTCTTTTTCTTTCTTTCTTTCTTTCTTTCTTTCTTTCTTTCTTTCTTTCTTTCTTACTGTCCTATAGCTATATTTAATGTTTCTGTCCAAATCAATCAATTAATCAATCTATCTATCTATCTATCTATCTATCTATCTATCTATCTATCTATCTATCTATCTATCTATCTATCTATCTATCTATCTATCTATCTATCTATCTATCTATCAAAGTAGCAGTTATTTGAAGGTTTATAATTAACACATTATTTAGCTCGTTCTAGGGTGTAGTGTTTCACAGTCTGTGTTAGCATTAAGCAACTGACTTTTGTTGGACGAAATGATGTGGTTCAGGTGAACATTTTGCTGTCTAAAGAGACAACGTTTAAACCTCTTGTATTTTGTGTGTCAACTTTCCTGTAAAAGTCATCTGGGAGTGACAAACAGATTAAAGCAAGCACACTTTTCTTCTTAATTGGATAAATGTGTGAGCCAGAGTCTTCTTTTCGTTCCCTCAAAGTGATGTTATAAGTTTGTTTGTTTTATTAAGTTCAAAATAGTTTAAAGCCTTTGGGAGTGGTAAAACTATTCTTTTTATATGGTCTCTCTAAATTGCAGCTCGGGTGTGCCTGGGGAAAAAGCGCCATTCACTGTAGGAGACTTTTTCAGCAAATAGCTGTTAGTAAAGAGCCTATCTCACTGGTGGAGACGTCGTCGAGTCTGCCAACGCTAATCTGTCGCAGCGACTGCGGGACCAAGGAGATTGGTAAACATATTGCTTGCGCTCTCACCAGGAGATCTCGGAGACTCTCCTGACAACGTGACAAACCAATTCACCAGAAGTCACTGATATAGGCTTATATACAGTATATATTCTTTAAATAAATATATAACGTATATTTGTGTGTGCGTGTGTTTTTAAAATACAGAGAATATTGGTTGATTGCCAACAGAAGGCGCGGTGCTTGTTGCATGCTGGTGCAGCTGTAGTTTGCTGCCTGTTGCCCAATAATAATTTACGAATGTGAATCTTTTCTTTTGCTGTCAAACTCACAAATGAGCAAAACGTTTCGGTGGCCGCCATTAGCGCTTAGCTGCCGGAGCACGGGCACCAGCACAGGAAAATGCTTTCTTGTCCAAAATATTGGGGGGAGCACGCTGATATTTTCAGAGGGTGAAGTAGGAATGAGTCAAGATATCCACATAACGTTTGGTGAGGATTGATTGCAGTTTTGTGACATTAAGCAGGCAAGTTTAATAGTCCTCGCCTGTCTGTTATTGATCACAGGAACCTTTTTCTCTCCACCTTGGCTTTAAGCTGTCCGTCACTATGACCACTAATTAAGCAGCAAACAGGCTCATAAAAAGGAGGAGGGTTTACAAAAGGGAAAGGATAAAAGCTGCATTAGTCGAAGGCTGAGTGCTCCTGCCTCGTTAGACAGAGGGAAAGGAGCACCTCCGACATATGTCTGATCATTAACTCACTTAGCTTGACACGCCTGTAAATTTTGTCACCCCTCCTCTCGTCTTCTCTTATCCACTCATGTATACACATTCACAATTACAGAGATCACTTAACCGCCTAGCCTTCCCTCTTGTTTATTTTGCTTACAAACTTGTCTGTCTTCTTCATGTAGCACTTCTTATCAGCTTAGTTTCAGTTCGCATATACAGAGGAACCAAGACACATGCACCTCTCCCAGTGCCTTTTATATTGACACAAAAGGGTTTAAAGGGAAAAGGAGGATAAGGTGTCACTGCTACTACCATGACAGTGTACTTTAAAGTACACTGGCCAAACAGGAGGAAAGTGTGTTTTCACACAGACGTGCATATACTGTATTTACACACAAAAATTCAAGAGAGGGGCAAGTAATCCTAATGTAATTTGGTACTCCTTGTTTGTCAAACGTAGCTCAATATGGATAAACTCCGTCAACCCCATCAAAAAAACAGATCATCAAAATACTGTTAGGTTAAAGACCCACTGCAGACCACTTACAGAAAATACTCTGGTAAGCACCCCTCTGCAAACAACCTTGCTAAATAGATTGTAAAATAACTATTTTTGGCATACATCATGCAAGGTTATTCTGTGTCTTTGTTGGGATTATATTTAGTTTTGTTTCATGTTTTGTCTTTTTTTTCCTCTGTCCCATGTTCATTTCTTGTCTTGCTCATTAGGTTGTTGTTTCCACCTGTTCTCGTTAGGCCGGTTCCTCGTGTCTACCAATCAGTTCCCTCCAGCCACTTGTGTCTTGTCCAGGTGTGCCTTGTTGTCTCATCAGTTAGCTTGCATTTAGTTTCCCTGGTTTCTTTCACCCTGGGTCTGTTCATTGAAGTTAATCTAGTCATGTTGTGTTTCCCCTTTGTGCTGAGTTTCTTTGTTACTTTGAATCTTGCTTTTCTGGACTTTGATGATTTTGTGTTTAGATTCTGTCACAAACACTGGTTTGCGTGGTAGAGTTGGTAAAACGTGGAGGACCTAAAGGCAGGGAGGCAAAACAGGAGTGCACGTATCTGAAATAAGCAAGCAAGGTACACAAGACATGAACATGGGTCACAAGGAAATAAGACAAAACAATGAAACAAAACTAAATATAACCCAAACGAAGCAGACCATGATGGTTGAAAAATGCTAGTTCCCTGTTGTTTTAAAACCCTCTTCAAGCTACTTTAAACCTGCTGTGCAGTGTGTTGACATCTGATAACAATCTCATGGATCATTTACTCTTCTGGATTTTCTAGATCAAATTCCGTGCACCACAAGTACCTGAAGCAACACGCCCCCAACCAGCCCATTGCTTTGTTCTCCACAAAGGCACTTGTCGTCCCCAAAATGGGACCTGCCAATAAGAGTGTACTGCCTTGCTGTGACTAGAATGAGATTAGTGTGAACTACATCATGCACCATAGAGTTTGAAATACGTAATGCGTCAAGCCAGGAAGGGTAACAGCAAATTAAATCACCAGGGCATCAACAAGGAGCCAGGGTCTGAATATTGTTTTTTATTTCTTTACTCCCTGTAATTGGACTAGAGGTCTGTGGAGGTGGGCATTTCTTCCATCCATCCATTATATATACATATCCTGTTCAGGTTGTGGCTGAGCCAGAGCTGACTTTGCACAAGATGCCTGAAGTGGTAACCGGTCTGTTCACGTTCACACCTATGGGCAATTTAGGGTCTCGAACTAACCTACCATACTTGCTTTTGGTATGTGGGGGAAGCCTGAGTATCCAGAGAAAACTAAATGTACTCATTTTCCATGATCTTCAGTGTGGCATTTGAGCAATAGGAGAATCTCTCTCTCTCTCTCTCTCTCTCTCTCTCTCTCTCTCTCTCATAATTATCTATTTATCGACAGACTAATCATTCTGATCTCAAAAAAGGAGTAACAATTTTATCTCTTAGCGTCACTTTTATATTTTTTTTTATTTTCCCTCCAATGAAAATATAAAATATACATGAGCCAGTATCAAGGTTGAAAATGACTGCAGCAAAATAACCAGACGTGGTGAGAAATGCAACCACTCGAAACTCTTTATATTTGAGGAAAATAAGTTTAAAAATTATTGACAGGAAAATTGTAGCTTCATTACCATTAACAGCAAAAAAATATATATACATATATATGAATATTCCGACAAAGTAAGGTTGACTTTAACCATCTCCAAGTTGGCTGTTTTTATTAAACTCGGACTATGGAATTTTGGCCTTCTTTTTTTTTTCGTCTTTTGCCTCAACATAAAGGAGACTTGAGAGTGAATTTGTATAAAACATACGCAATTAGATGTGAACTGATGGAAATTTGAGTATTTATTTTTTTTAAAAATGCATCATATTCCATTAGTGTATTTGTGTATTTCGAAATAATATGCCTCACAAACTATTTTGTTTCTATAAGCCCAAGCATATCTTTTTTTGTCTGCTGTAACAACACTAAACACATTAGTGCTCATTCCGATCTCTCACATAAACACACACACATGCACACACAGAAAAACACCCTCCTAGACACATATTCACATGAAGTCTGCACAAACATTGCTCACTCTCTGCAGGCCTGATCCAAGATCAACAATGAATGTGACAAGACCAAGAATGTGTGTGCGGTTATTTGAGGTGCTACCCAAGTTAAAGGCCTGCAAGCACAAGCTTATATGTTTGGTGCACAATAAACTCTGCAAAGCTGCCATAATATGTTCCACTTTATTTGAAAGCTATAAAACAAGACAATTTCCCACCTGAGTTAAATAATGTAATTCTCAGATTCCAGCCTAATAAAAGTTATTCATTGTGTCACTGACGTAGCCATCTTTTGCTCTGCCACTGCCTCCCACACATTTGGATTTTCTGTCCCTTCAAGGTAAAAATCATGTGACATTGATTAGCAGGTCTGTGAAGGAACAATTCCGACATGACTGGAAGAAAGTCAGTCTGGGGGGGGGGGACGCTGAAGTTGGGGTGAGTTTCCTTCGACTTTGTCCAATCGAAACGCAGGAAGCCATACCCTTCCGTTCCACACACATTCACTAAAGACATGATACACACTCGCAAGCATAATCTCGCTCACTCAAAAACACACAGAAGGAAAATAAGCAGGGTGACCACAATGGGACTTTTCTAATCTTCTTTACATCAAATCCTCTGTGCTTGGTTCTACATGACCCTAACATGAAAAGAAAACACATACAGTACATCCACATCATGAAGCGCATACAACTAAAAAAGGATGTGATTGTGTGTGATTTGATCTTCATCTATGTCTCAAAAACAAAGGAACACGCTCTACTTAAGCTAATACCACAGACAATTATGTAGTTTAATGTTTTATCGGATGGACAGTGTAAACATTCAAAGTTTTGTTTATGTATGTGGACCTCTAAGTGAATGACTTCTCTAAGAGCTAATCAGAGTCAGGAGTCAGTCGACCTAGAGTCCAATTAATGTGACCAGATTGTAAGTATTGGTTAAAGCTGCCCTGCCCAAATAAAAAAAAAAAAAACATGGCGTCCCAAGGATCTTGCGGAACTGAAACAGTATTCTAAAGAGGAACTGTCCAAAATTCCTCCTGACTGTTGTGCAGGTCTGATGTGCAACTACAGGAAACGTTTGGTTGAGGTTATTGCTGCCAGAGGAAGCGCAACCAGTTATTAAATCCAAAGGTTCACATATCTTTTCCACCCTGCACTATGACCTTTACACACTGTTTTCAGTAAAAACATTGAAACATAAAATTGTTTGTATGGTATTAGTTTAAGAAACCTGTGTTTGTCTATTGTTGTGACTTACTGTAGATGATCATATCATATCATATTCAGATCATATTGCATGATCTTGATGCTGAAATAATTTAATTTCTGGCAGTGCTATTTATTCACATAGAATTCTTACAAATTACAACACGGTCTGGGTTTCATTTTTTCCCCATCCACACAAACATGTATGTATGTACTGTAAGCTTGTCAATGTTCTATTGTGTCTGTTTTGTACAGTATTTGTACGTGTGCGTGGGTGTGTGCGTGTGTTAGGGGAAATGAGCTAATTTGTCTGTGTATGCTGACCATGTCCATACACGCTGCCGCTGCTGCTGCCATAATGAGGAACACATTTGCTCTTCTATTACTTCCACATGCGGCACAGAGCGAGGAGAGCAAATGGTAAAATATAAACAGTGCTCATTCACACAAGGCTTTTTCCGCTTTTATTAATTTCCCTGTGTTTTCATCACTAGTGTGAATAATATGGAGAGAATTTAAGAAAGTAACAAGGTTATATAGATGATACTGGGAGGCCTGTACGGCCTGCCCACTGTTAAATAGTCTGATTTTAAAAAGACATTAGACTTCAAACAATGTTAACACAATGGGAGACACACACAATTTTGAAAATCGTGGGTTTTTACTGTGTTTAATTCAGATTACTCGTCACAAAAGACATGCGGACTGCCATCTTATTGTTTATTAAAGCCAATTATGTGTGTAATGGGTTCTGAGAGGGGCCTCAGACAGGTATTTCTTTTGGCATCTTCAGCTCCAGCCAGTTCTCACTTCAACCATAAATAATGGTGCCATTTGAGTTGTGGGTCTTAAAAATAAAACCTGCAGAGTATAACCTTAAAGAAAGTACTGCCTGTGGAGATCATGTGGAGCTAAATAATACCACAAATTTGGCAGATACTTTTGTACCATCCTACCATCCAAATGCATGTCATGGGACAAGAATGCTGAGTCTACAAACCCCTGAATAAAGCTATGTTGCATTTTTTTGTAATGAAATATCAAATTGTTCTTGCGCTGAACATACTGTATGTGTAAGACAAAGTGGTCTCTTACTCAGAGAAGAAGCAGTACAAACAACAGTGGAAAACGATTAACGTTGCCATTTTAAGATGAAAAGGAAGGATTTAAAAAATGCACAAGAAACCTTTGGAGGTGAAAAGGCCCCATTGGTGTATTCCACTGGGAAGGTGTGATACATTATTTGCCCGCCTCTCCACACTGGCGTCCAAAGTCTTTATCAGTCCATCCATCCATCCATTTTCTGAGCCGCTTCTCCTCACTAGGGTCACGGGCGTGCTGGAGCCTATCCCAGCTTTCATCGGGCAGGAGGCAGGGGACACCCTGAACTGGTTGCCAGCCAATGGCAGGGCACCTACAAACAAACAACCATTCGCACTCACATTCACACCCACGGGCAATTTATAGTATCCAATTCATGCATGTTTTTGGTATGTGGGAGTCTTTATCAGTCATGTAATCAAAAGCCGCATAAGCTGTAAGCAAACATGATTTCTATGAAAAATTGTATTCTCAGAACATCAACCAGTGGTTGGAATGTTGCTTTCAAGATTTTTTTTTTGTAATCCCCTTGGGACAATTTTGTTTAGGTTCATTCATGTTACTGGAAGATCATTCCAGTTATATTAGTTAGAGTTGGAATCTTATTTACATTTTTTGTAAACAATCTGTTGAAAGTTATATTTGGCATCATCCAAAAATATGGCCCGATTTTGTTGTTTGTGTGTGAGGATGCGATGTCATTGTCATGTTATGTTTTATGTCAGCATCAGTAATGATGAATAGTAATGAAAGCTACACGCTTCCATTATCAATGGTTGTTTGAAAAAAATCTTCAAGTGGACTTCTCAATGGACAGCGATGGATAAACATACGAAATAGCTGGAGAGACCGATGTTCATGAAAATAAAGTATAACCTCACTGGGATTGGTAAGCAGCATGGTGTTTGCGTGGTTGGCATGTCTGCCTCACAGGCGAGAGGTTTGGGTTCAAATCTCACCTTAGTCCTTTCTGTGTGCTGTTTCCAACCGCACTTGCGTGGGTTTTCTACGAGTAACCTGGCTTCCTCTGACCATTGCAAAAAAAAAAAAAAAAATGTTTCTTAGGTTAATTGAAGACTCAGGCGGGTGAATTGGAGTGTGAATGGTTTGTCCAAATGTGCCATGTGATTGACTGGTGGCCAGTCCAGGGTGTACGAGGGATGGCTGTATGGCATTGGGAAAATTCTGGTTGCGAGAGGAGGGACAGCAGACCGAGAACCCCACCATTTCCTGACGCCCTATTCTGTGATGTGAATGATGGCCCCCATAAAAACCCCTTATGAGCTCCTTTCACATTCTTGGCACTCATAAGGCATATCCTCTCATCTCCTAGCTGAAGTTTGGAATATTGTTCTGCCACTTATCAGGATATGCAAAACCACTCAAAGGTTCAACCCATTTATCATGAGAAAATTAACTTTTTCCAAACAACACACAATCATAGGGGCACCACCAACATGTAGCATTTGGGATTCTAAGATCAGAGCTGAAAGTCATTTCTTGGGGTGTGATCGCCAGTAAGGAGTTTGAACATTTAAATAGAGCTCTGAGTACAAGAACCTTTTCACATCATGGAAGAAAGGGGTAGAGAAATATAGGGGGACAAAATGAAGAAAGGAGAGAAGTAAAAGGAACGGAAGAGGGGTCATTAAAGCGCTCTAATGATGTGGTGATTGATGAGGGGCCCCAACTCTGACCCCACATTCGTATAGAGCTTGAGAACCAAATCTGTGGTCTGCTCGTGTGCGCGTAGAGTCTGAACTATGTTTCTGAATTCAGAATTTGGGCATTTACTGTACAAAGCATTCATCAATACTGATAAAACAACAAAGTCTGCTAACAAGTAACAGCTGAGCTGGGGGAAGCATTTTCATCTGTCAAGGTTTGTGTGTGTGTGTGTGTGTGTGTGTGTGTGTTTATCGACTGAGTGTAGGCTAAGGGCTGAAATGAAGTTTCTCTTCCAGCGCATGCTGCCAACGCGGTGCGCTGAACTGTCCAGAAAAGGCAAAAACGAGGGACGAAAACGGCAATGGGCGGGCCGTGCCGTGCCGCAAGCGTTGGCCCAACATTGACCAATGGCCGACTGGTGGCACTTTAAATCAATGATGTAAAACACACTAAGAGATGTTCAAGGTGTAATCTTTATGCAAAAATTAGATTCTCTTCTACCATACAAAAGGTTCATCGTTGTTGACTCGATGTCAGATTATCACAAGTAATATAAAATTGAAAGCAACTTTTGTCATTTTGACTATCAATCAGCAGATACACACACACACACACAAGCACACACACAAAGTTAGACACAGAAGCAGCCAAAATAAGTTAAATAAGGACCAGATGAAGCAGCCATGAGATACTACTGAAACACATGTTGACACACAGAAGCACAAGCCTGTTCCTTTGATTCGGCTACAGCTGCGACCACAACTCAATTCTCTCTTCATTTTTATAATCCTCATCTCTCATTCATGCAACCACAGCAGGAACTGCGACACCGCTCCTTCGTTATGGGGTTGTAAACTACAGAAATATGTTTGCGCCTCGGTAACACACATTTAAACACTCTGTTTTTCCACTTACCGCAGTTTTTTCACCTCCTCCCTCTTTTTTAAATTTTCCTTCTTAGGCATACACAAACAAGTCTTTGTTGGCAGAAAGCAATGGCTGATGCTCAGCAAAAAGACAAAGGATTTTTTTAAATGAGATGAATGGAGAATAATTTAATTTCCAATCATGCAAGGTCATGAAACCAAAAGCAGTTAAAGTTAACAAAGTGCGGTATCAGATGCGCTAATGTACAACTTGTTTAATCTTGAGCTGAATCACATAGGAGGCCTGTGTTTTCTCCTCCTGGCCTTCCTCGTCCATCTTTAGCACATCTTTCACTGACAGGCTCATTGAACTGCGGCCAGATCGTTTTTAAGAGCCTCCACCACTCGTCTCCACTAACATAGTTTGTCTCTCCTTTATGAGAGCCTTCCCTTGACTGGCTCTATTTTATGTTGAAGACAATATTTGTCCTGCAGCTTTTTGGCAGCTTCTGCACTCAGCTGCGATGCCTCAATGAAGAGATAATGCATCTACATTTGGACATTGACCCTAAGCTAATTATTTATTCTTTTTTACTGTGTGCTTTCAAATGTTGTTAAAGTCTATCATTATCCATCTATCCAGAAATATTTTTTTAATTTATTGTACTCACTGCACCTACTTTGCAATAATTCTAATTACATTCATATATGACTTTTTGCAGGCTTACTGTAATTTCTCATGTATAATGCACGTTTTTCCTAAAAAAAAAATTTAAAACGTAAATCGTGCGCATTATACACAGGTATAGGGGAAAATGAAAATAAACTTTCATATTTTATAAATGTATGCCACCATCTAGAGGTTATGAAAAAGGTGTACACTTTCATTCTAATATGCCACCGCCACCTTGAGGTTATGAAAAAGGTGATGTTCTAATAAAGTGCTTAACTTCAGAATAGAAAAAGCTAACAAAATACAGATAATACTTCATGTTTTGATCATATGGGTAGAAGCAAAATCATGCATTGTAAAAATGCATTATACATAGGTAGAAAGGTTTTCCAGAATTTTGAGGTCAACTTTGGGGGTGCATATTATACATGGGTTCGTATTATACACGAGAAATTACGTTACCTAATTTTGTGCTAAGTTACACATTTCAAATCAGTTGTTACGGTGAGGGAAACTCAAGAGCAACACGCATATTGTGATGCATTACAATTCAGAGACAGTCATACTATAATATAACCAATTATATTCAAGTAACACTAACTAATTTGATGTGAACATAGAAATCTAACACAGATGTGTGCACACATCACCACACATATCCAGTGCTCCTCGTCCCATCAAATCCCTTTCATCTGCTTAAGAAAACTCTTTTCCAAAGCTCACAGAAACCACAGACTAATTTGAGAGTACAACGTTGTGGCTGTTACCACATTAACACAAACTTGTGCACATCCATAGACTCATGCAGGAGGAAAAATAACACGCTCAATATCTAACTCACTCACTCACTCACCCAGTCACTCACTCACTCACTCACTCACACATTCACTCACAAACTTAACGCAACCACACACCTATTAAAAATGAGCATTCCCTAACACAATCGCCACAAAGTTTGTTGTCATGTTAAGAGAATGCATCCTGATTAAATTGAGTGTTAGCTAGTTTGTGGACATTGCCATCCAGCATATTCGCTGCTGTGCAATTACATCAGATGGTTAAAATAGAAATGTAAGAGCAAGGATGATAATCATAGGCTTTTCATCAAATGCCACTACTCAAACCAAACATCTTTCCACACCAGGGTGCTCATGCGTTGGCAAGGATGGGGTGAGTTCATCCACTGAACACTTACCATGTGCAAAAAGTGTATCACTTTATGGGTGGTTTTACTGGGAAATTATGTATATATAGATGAGAGTCAAGATATGAGTAAATGTGTCTCCTGGTTTCTGTAACGAACCATACAAATTTATCCAACCTGTAAACAGGAATACGCAAGTGTGCTTGTTCGAGTTTCCACCTATTTTAGCTGGGCAGCATGTGCCAAGGAAGAATTTAATATGTGGGGCAACGACCTGTTTAACAGCCAGATTTGTTAGAAAAAGAATATGGTACTTGTTGCGTTTTAGTCCATGACCCTGCAGTCGACATTGCTACAGTGCTGCGAAAAAGTATTGGGCCCCTTCTCAAAATCTTATATTTTTCCATAGTTTCCCCCCGTCTTTAATGTTAATGATCATCAAACTAAAGAAAAAAAAAATTGAATTTGAAAAAGGGGGCAATACTTTTTCACGGCGCTGTAGTTTCAGATATAAAGTGGTCATGTGATTGTAGATCCCAGTTCTAGATAAAGAGGGATTTGTGAGCCCCCAACAAATGACAGTGAAAAGTAACATTAAGCTATGAAATATTAAACCATTTTATCTGCAACATGATCGGAGTTCAAAGCCAACAAGAGTCAAATTAAGAGTGATAAGGAACATGAAAGGAGAAAAGAGAGTTCTTTCTTTTTATTTTGTGGTCCTTTCTAGCTGGTAATAAAGTACAGTACAGTACAGTCTCTGTGAGTGAAAAGAAACTAATCACACTTAATGATGCAAATAGGTCTAAGACATACCTTTTGAAATCAAATATACTTCCAACCGCTAAAAAGACACGCATGTATGCATACTTTTTGCAGGAATGGACACGTATGCAAACTTGAGCTGACAATAGCAAAGATTGTTGAGCAAAATACAACTGAGTAAGTGTGACTGCCCAATGGATGTTTCCGATCCATCAACAGGTCACTAACGAGGTCGACGTTGCCACAACTAATTGCTTCTAATGACCTCATAGAGTCTCCCACCCACACGCACACACACACGCACACTGAGTCTCCAAAAGCCACATTTTCATCCTGTACATGCAGAGGTGGAGCCAGAGGGGACGCCGGAGTAGCACTGGACCCCCCTGAAATCTGATTGGACCCCCCAGGTTCCTTGTTCCGGAAAGGAAAGGAAAAATGGCTGCCGGAAATGGTCAAAAAATGCAAAGGAAATTCCACCCTGTGGTGTCCTAGCCAATACCACCCGTAGTGACTGCAGTACATTTCCAAATCTGCGCACGTGGGTTGTGCTCGAGTATAAAGGCAAACTGCGCGCGGGATAGCCGCAGTGACATCAGCGGGGTCGCCGCCCGCGCGAGTATAAAGAAGACTTGGGTTTTACGGTGGTGCCCTAATGAGTCACTGTTTCAAAACGCTTTTGTGTTCAGATAGGACACCGTTTTGCTAGCAGCCACGGGTATCACGCTAAAGTGAACATTAAGTTAGATCTCATCGCGTCTTCACATGACCAGTGTCATCTTCCAACAGCCACTCCACATTAACGTGTACATTGAATTTGGGTTGCTGCTTATATTGATGTGTTTCTCCAATGATTTTAGAGGAATGAAACTAGCAGACAATCGGCCAGCTAGCTGTTTCATGCTCTGTTGGCTTAAATGAAATATAACGTGAAAGAGGCTGGGGGGTTATCCTTGACGTTTTGCCCTTTGTTATGTCTCGAAATTTTGTTTGTTTGTTTAAAAGCTTTAAAACTGACACCGCTAGTGTCAAGAGTGTTGCTGTTGCATTTCACCCCCCCCCCCCCTTCTTTTATGCAGCATCTTATTTCATGCATAATGTACTGCACAACAGGCTAGCTAAAAACACTTTTAAGACAAACCAGTGGAGTGCTTTCAAAGAAATCTTCAGAAGTTGAGGGCATCACAAAAGTGCTGTTAATGAGCTTCACAAGTGTAACTTGTTTAAAAAGCATGAATACTGTAATTCAAGTTAATCCTACCTTTATATTTCAGTTTGATTTCTGAAATTTCACCAGTCCCACCAATTTAGCGTGTTTAAAATAGGTATAGCCTAGCTGTAATTCAAGTGAATTATACCATTTTATTGAAGTATTTTATTGAAGTATATTCAAGAAGTCTCCCTTTTTCAACTACTAAAAAAAGAAGTCTGCCTTTTTATTCATAAAATGTGTCTTTTTATTTCATATTTCATATTTGTCATGTTTGTTCATGTTTCATATATATCAACTGTTTTCGTGTTTACAACTGTGCGTAAAAGCTTTTGTATTACTGGGTTATTTTTGGGTGAAATAAATTGTAGTTGCCAAAGAATGTCAAAAATGTCAGTTGCAACTTAATGACTAAGTTACATTTTGGCTCGTGAGGCAAAACACGTTGGGAACTACTTAGTAGCAGAAAGTTTGAATATGAAACTTACATCTACAGTGGTCAACTTCCCCTGACATTTTTTGGGCTTGAAGTGGGGATTTGATAACATTGTGCAATTGTAAGTGATGCTAAGAGTTACAAAACTGGCCTTTTTTTCATAGGATCCGTTGAGAAATGAAAAGACAGGGGGACAAGATATATAACTTCTTCTAAAGAGAAGGAAGTCAGGCAACGGTGAGGTGGGCAGAGAGAGTGTGAGCGGTGTGTGTGTGTGTGTGTCTGTCAGTGGGTAATTGTGTGTGTGAGCGGGTTATGCTGTGATTGAAAAATTGATTTAGTTGTTGAAAATGTGTTTGAGTGTACATTGTGTTTATTGTGTTAATTTTGTTAATTAACTTGAATTTATGCGCACAAACCTCATCTTCTGTGTGCTTAGTATCTACATTGCAACATTTAGAGACTCTGATTGCAATTCATTGGTCGAGAAACAAATTCATTGTCATAGTCTGTGGACCCCCTGAAACAGCCTTGGCCACCCCCTGGCCTCCCCAAGGAAAAATGTCTAGCTCCACCACTGTGTACATGCATAAATGAAATACACATTTAACTCCTTATTGTTGTGAACACCAGAAGCACACACTGCCCGTATCCCGACGCCGACGCTGATCAAGCATGGTGCCCATCTGCCAAAGGCTTAATCGTTAGGCGCGCATTCACAGCTGCCGTCATGATTGAGCCGTCGCCAAAATAAAAAAGCTATTGGCAAAACAAATGACCTCTATTTAAAAATAATAATAATAATAATACATTTAAAACAATACATGATTTAATACTCAGTGTAGAAAAACAAAAGTCTAACTTCATCTGGTTTAAAAAAAAAAAAAAAAAGTGTAAGCCGGAACAAAGATGTCCTTTCTTGGGAGCTATCTTTACTAGCCACTTATGGCTTTATACTGTCTCTCCTGGGTGGCTTTACAACAGAGTAGGCCCATGCAATGTGCTCCACCACAACATTGGCTTCTACATTTAATCGCTTCATCATGGATACTTGCAGTTGTGAACAGCAGAATGATGGGCTGGCTAAAAAATAGACTGGAGATTGGGTTTGTTTTCATATTATCATGCTTGAAAAAGAATAAAGTACCCACTTTTAAAGGAGTGTAATTATTGCTTTTCCATGTTTATGGACTACACTGTATGTTGATAGTTGGGTGTCTCTACTTTTACAGCTAAATGATTGACCCTATCAAAGTTTGAAAGTGTAAATTTGCATGTTTGGTCCATCTCAGAGAACCCAGGGTTACACCATTCCCCCTGCAGAAAAATAATGAGAAATGAAAGGTAAAAATAACATAATATGTCTCAAAATGCCAGAACAACTTCAGTGTACTTTGGGATAGATTCTACATGTCTGGAACAGGACAAGAGGAATGGATACCCCCCTTGCAAAGTATATTGCCTTTTTTGGTGTTGGTGGTGAAGGATTGCACAGTCTGACAAAATCAAAATATTCCTTGTGTGATCTACTGAGTTGAAATCCAGGTTACATCTCATTTCTTTATTTGCAGCCTGCTCGGTCCTCACACCTCGCTCCTGTTTACGTTTTAGCTCCTCCCACCACAGATCCCGTCGAGGAGATCGTTCGGGACAAATGTTTGGAGAAATGAGACGTTTACAACTGTTTGCATGTTACAGTTATTGTAAGCAAATTTATTCTAAAATAGTTGCCTTATTAAGAATAACGCAAACAAATTGTACACTGTATATAAAAAAAATATATGTAGAATGTAAAAAAACTGTAGAATCCTGAAAACCTTTTTTCAAGGACACAATTTTAGAATTGGAATTACAATCTTTATTGGCATTCATGCCGCTAAATGTTTTTGCGAACATAATGTCCTAATTAAAGATTTTCATTGTGTGGTAATCATTAACCCGTGTAATGAAGTAATTCCAGAATTAAATACTTCCTAAATAAAACCGAGACTCAACAAAATACGCATATTCAAACTAAAATAATGAACAAAAAACGAATGATGAACTATTTCATTTATGAAGTCCTGCTCTGTTTACATTCTTTCTGATATTACAGTACACCCAACTAAGACAGTTGAGCTCCACCCCTGGTAATCGACTCTACTGTAGGACTCACAGGTATCCTGTTGGACGGGCGTTTCCTGGAAGAGACCACATCCACGTCCATCATCGTCAGGGGTCATTATAGGATGAAGTCCTTAGCTTTCCATTTGCAGTTTCATCATGGCACGTCACAACAATGAACAATTTGTCTGCAACAATGTGATTTCCTGTGGGGCCCTGAGAGCTGTTTAGTTACTGGAGCTATGAATGTGAAGTATAAACACACTGACACAAAAGTTAGTCTCTCTTTTTCAATCCACTGTCCACTCCAATCTGGTGAGACAGTGAGACAGTAGTGGCCCTTCCCAACAACATTGTAAATTATTGGCTTGGTTTTTCAGTGAGCACTATGTAATCTCCATCTTTATTTTGACAATGTGAGTACAACAAATTTCTCTTTTAAAATTTCTAAACATACTGTAAATTAGTTCGAACAGTAAAGTAGTTAATTAAGGCACCAAACCACTCTGAATTATACATAAAATTCAAAGAAAATGCTTTTTTGTGCATGTATATCATTTTTAAATAAGACTAGTAACGACATATAAAGAAGGAACTTTATGATGACAGAACGAAAAACAAACATAGACGTGAGCGGCACTCAAAAGCTAAGTGTAGCCGTTGGTTTTTAACTTTTACTATTCCCAACGGTTAACTTCTTTCTCTCCCCCTTAGCTCAGCCTTTTTTGTGTGACGGACCAGTTTCACGTAAAGACATACGGGTATTAGGACGGAAGGGCATAGAAACAAAAACAAATGATTAAATACAGTATACATCTCTCCATTGTGCTGAATGTAGTTGTTGTAATTAGTGGGAGTCCTACGCTTGTTTTTTGTTTTGTTTTTCCCTTCAAAAAAACTCCAAAGGTTTCTCTTTTCTTGCAGAGTGCCTTGGCTCCATGCGATGGTTTGATGGATTCATTGCCTCATTTGGGCGACATATTCCACAGAGCGAGTTTGGTGCAAGCGAGTCAACTAGCAATAAACTCGCACCATTAGTGGGACGAGGCTCTGTCTCCTTATTTGGCCTGGCATGTTTGTTTGTTTTTGCTAGCTAGTAGGCTTGCTTTTTTTCTTGTATTGGGTGACTGAGATTAACGTTTTGACAGAGATATAGGTGTATGCACCCAATTTTCATGATCAAACTTCTTTTAGGCTCTGATGATCAATACAAAAATAATTTGCTCAGTCTCTGTGCGGCCCCTCACCAAATGGCCTGCGGCCCTTTACCGGTCTGCGCCCCAGTGGTTTGGGACCCCTGCCTTACTTTGTTTGTTTTTTGCATCATGACCACTTCTAGTCCTACTCTGCATCCTTTTCTTCCTTTCAAGTTTTGTGCCATAGTAACTGCCTTCATGCTTATGCAACACATGCGTTCCATCCATTCTATGTATCTATGGAGCCTATAGTTTGATTTTCTTTATACTCTACTTTTACTCGCCAAGACTTGGGGTGAGAAGCGGGGTACATCCCACACAGGAAGGCCTGAGCCCGGATTTGAACCCACAACGTCTGAACTGTGAGGGGGATGTGCTAACCAGTCTTTCACCATCAGGCCTGCTTAGGCAACCTTCCACCAAAATCATTAAGTGTCATTACACTTCTAGCACATACCAATACATTTCTTAACCCAACTTAAATGTATAGCTAAAACAGTCTTAGGTCTGAAACAGCTATTTGTAGGTGTGTGTAAAAATATGTTTCACTTCCTCACACTGTCCTAACTACTGAAAATGGGTCTGACAAAGACAAAAAAAAAAACACACATCTTATGTTGATGTTAACTACAGGCTACCTGCCAAATGACAGACAGACAAAATGGCTACACTGTGGTCTGTGGTGGTAGTAACACTTAGTAAGACAAACAAATACACCACACCACATCCTCTACCACACACAGGCTGCACTGTCTGTACGACATAATACGTAACCATAAATCTTGCATGCTGGTAACTGTATAAAGCCATGGAAGGCATATGGTGTATACGTTTTAGCTTAGAAGGTTAGCAGCAGATGTGCACACAGTCACAGTATTTAGAGGCAGTAATACACTCTCCGCATTGAACTGTTCAGAGCTTGAAAAACAAACCGTTCCAAAAAAGGTACTCTCTCTCTATCCGTTGCCTCTTTATTCTCGTTCTGAACTGCTTTTTACGCTTAAAACTACTCTCCAGGCGTCTGACTGAGCAATAAAACATGTTGCCAGGTACACACACGTCTACTGGGCCTTGAAGAGTTGGAGTCATTGGCCAAAAAAAAAAAAAAAAAAAAAAAAGGCCAAAAAAAAATGTAAAAAAAAAAAAAAAAAAAACGAAATACAGCAAAAAGGAATGCAAAAAGTACAGATGAGTCATATAAAAGGAATGAAAGATACAGGGAATTGAGAACCAGTGAGGCAGGGGACACCACAATTACTCACATGTGTGCCCTTTGTCCTTTTGCTAAACAGTTCATCTACAGTAAGTCAGCACATAGTGTAAATGTTAACCCAATCAGTCATTAGATTCAAAGTTAAAAATACGGTACCCTCCATCTTCACAGTCTCACATTGCTTCATGTCAAATAGCGCTGTCCAGTCTAAAACCAGCTTCACAAAAAATGTCCTTATCCCTGTTGTCCATATCTCCAACCTCCCAAAGACAAATATACAAGAAGGCAAACGTTCAATTTCGTTCTTGGCCACCTCTCAGGGATCTAAAGGGAAAAAAAGACATTTTTAAAATCCAGCTGCTCTGTAAATCATTTGTCTGCTGTTCTCCTTCGAGAAAACAAAACTCAGATCTAGACCAAGAGATACAAAGCTCAGTGGCTTTTGGTGAGTTATTTTTGCTATCGCGTCTGTACTGTGTACTAGATAAGTGAATAATCAGTGTATGGTTTTGAACTTGAAACAAGTTTGTAAGAAATTTGATGTCATTTTGATTACAAGAGATACTGATTAAGTTAATAGTACTGTGGATATCAGGGATCCAAATTCGAGGGGTAAAAGTTCAAAACCAGTGGTTTACAAAGAATTAATCATAATAGCTAAAGCCGTTTTTTGCATTCCATTTTATGTCTGCGTGCAAATATTAAGCAGACCAGAAGATTTGTGGTTCGAAGACTTGGCAGAGGTCTTGTGTATATGCCGGCTGTGAAGGCTCTTATTAACTATGAAGTACCAGTCACTGGTTTGTCTGAAAAAGATAAATAAAAAGAATGATAGCATGAATTTTTTGTAGGAGTCAACCGTACCCTGAGGCATGACAGTAAAAGATCCATCATTCCAGGGCACCTCCTTTGTGTGTAATACCAAGTTAATAAACAAAACGGGAAAGGTCCAATACATGGTATCATTTTCACTCAATAAATTAATATTGATAAAGAGAACTCAACCTTTGTGGAAAGCTTTTTAGATTACGAAAAAGAAATGCTAATGCCGTTGTGCACCTCAGTGCAAAATACCACACATGAACGAAACTGTAATTACATACAGTAGCACATACCGGTAGTGTATTTTCAAAAATGAGGGACTAGTAATTGTAAACACATCCTCATAACACATTCCTCAGCACCTACATTTTGACAATTTAAAAAAAAAAAAAAAAAAGTAAATTAATTACATGAGTTATTTATAGACCTCGAACAGACCCTTCTCTGCAGTAGAACAAAATGCTACTAAGTCAAGCTTCATGTTGTTAATGTAACGTTACAGAGACCCTGCTGGTCACATGACCATCCTGCAGCTTCCAGCTCTATGAAAACACGAGGCTCCATCTCAACCGCGTTTAGACAGAGAAGGACAAGCGTAATTGTGGCTTGCGGGTTGACTGAGCATTCAAACTGAAAACCATCTTGTCCACATCAGTGTGGGTGTCAGAAAGGTCCATTCGTCTGACAATTTGTGCACGTGAACCTTGAGCGAGACAATGATTCAGCGCCTGCGTACATTGCGCCTGTCAGCCGCTGCTTATGGTGTAAATAGCAGGCGCGACACATAGATGACACACATGGCAAACAAGTCAAAGAGCTATTGGGCTGAGCAGAAGTGCCATGGTGAGAAGGTTTTGGTGGCTGTCCACGCTATGCCTCAAGAGAATAAGATGCTTGTATAAAGTCACTGAGCATGCTGTGCTTGATGACATCTGAAAATAAATCTATCAAACCAAAACAAACACACTGTTTTATAGCGTAAACACAGGCATAACATTTTCAGACAGGGAGAGAACACATACGAGCAAGCACGACCGCTGTTGTTGATCCAAATTGAACACCTAAATAATTATTTCCTGCACGTGCCTGAAATTGTCATTAAATTCAATTAGAATAAAATAAAATACACATTACACATTCTCGCCATTATTTTAAGCCTCAAAACTGATAGTCGAATAAAATATGGAGTTGGTCCCCTCTTTGCAAGCTACAACCGCTCGTCTGGGAAGAGAGTGGAGACAGAAGAACATTTGTAAGATCAGAGGTCAATAATCATGTTTCAGTTTGTTACAAAGGTGTTTGATGGGATTAAGGTTAGAAAGTTATTTAACGCCAAAGTCACAAAAGTGTTCAAAATATCTTAGTAAGATGATGAGTTAAGATTCAGGGATCTAACCCAACCAGTGATTAATTATATAAGAGGCATCCCAATAGTTTTGTTCATATAGTGTATCTGCAGCACTACAGCAAAGGGTCACACAAATGTTGCATTTTTTCATACTTGTAAAACCTTGGGATGTGTCATCTGGTTTGGATTTTATCAGTCAAGCATTCTAATAGGCGGGCACAGAGATGTAACAGAGACGCCCTATTCTTACAGTTGCATGTCAGAAGATGAACTACTGTGACAGCTTCGTTCTATTTGATGGCTGCTGATAGGTCACAGAATGAATATTTGCCTCCAAACTGAAATACGAGTATTTTTCTATGAAGATATGCTTGCGTGTGTTGTGGTGGGGGGTCAATATTCCCACGGCAGGGACAGTGTTTACTTTTCCTCTGGAGACATGAGTTCTATTTCAGGGAGCAGAGCGACAAGATGGGGAAGAGACAGGTGCCAAGGAAGTTAGCACAGACTATGAATAACTAACTGAAGGGAGAAACGGATGGTGGTGAGTTCAATGGAAAGCAACTAATATCAGTGCACCAAATAGAAAACTGAAATGATTTTCATTCAGGAAATATCGCATCAAACTGTCCTTCTCATGTACCTGTTCACATTGCATGATGGATATGATTTCCATTTTTTTTTTATGTCTGCGCATGTGACAAGAATTGATATTAGAGCAATTCTGTAAATTTCTAAAGCGAATGCCTTAGTCAGACCACAACATTTTAGCCCTAGTTTTGGCCCAATTTGCAAATGCAAACAATTTTCCAGATCGGGCACAACATATTTTGCCCGAAACTCTAGTGTGACATAATCCACGATCAACAATTTGGTGTCGGAGAAGCCCTACAATGCCAAAATGAAGTCTAGCATGTAGTGTAGTGTGACGTATCAATGAGAACCCTGCGACAGAGCAACTTGACGTCAACCAATAGGATTGCGTCTCGCCACGGCTTGGTTGCAGTTGTCAACATTTATTAGTGCACGCCATGCCCAAGAGAAAGATATGTATGCATGTATACACGTGCAAATGTGTTCATCAAAAGGAAGTGTGTCGGTTTGTTGGCAGAGTTGTTTTTAGCATTGGCGTTAGCATTCATCAAATGAAATTTTATTTGACTGACGATAAATCATTTACCGCCATCGACAAAGTTGCTTGTCAAAAAAGTTCTCTTGGAGGGGCTTTGCAAATGTTCTATTCAAAATGCGGACCTCTGCAAAAGAAGTTTGAGAACTACTGACTTAGATCAGAAACGTGAGAGCAAAAAAAAAAAAAAAACATGCAAAACATTAATTATTTACATAAATTAAAAAGAATTTTTTTTTTAAATTAATTCTCATTGTATCCTATTTCATCTTTTACATGATACAATATATAATTCTTATCAAATTATAAATAATTAATATATATCATTCTGAGCGATGACTGCAAAAGACAGAGAAACCCAGTCAGTACCAGCGGCATAAATCGAATTATCTTACCAAGCCTACTTAGTTGACCTTTGTCCTTATGTATCCTGCATGTTTGCCTTCAGCAGCCATGAAATGTGCCTTCATTTCAATAATCAGAGGAAACAGCCATCAGCTGGTGGTGCAGATGCACAAAGGAAGAGCTATAAATGTATGCTATTTTTCTTTTGCGGGCCAAATTCACACCCACACAACCAATCAGCATGGGAATTGTTTTTCTTTTTTTTCTTTTCGAGCGTGCACATCCGTCCACTTCCCAACTGGCCCGCTACCACCTGCGCATCAGATTTCTGAGAAAAAAGCTCATCTGCCCTAGGCATTGAGAGAGCAGTGTGGAGTTACAGACGAGCAGGGTTACAGGGGTTAACTCTCCAACAAGAGGCCCATTTACAGACATGGACAGGAACCATCTATCAGCACTGCTGCCTGACACCACACGGAGTCGCCTAAGGCTGGATCTACTGCTACAAAAAGTACCCAGAATTAGAAATGAATAGACGATCCTTATTCGTGGAAAAACGTTCAGATGCTGCATTAATTCACATGATGTGCTCCAATAATTTTTCATGGTTCAGAGAAACAGCAAAAAAACTTCACGCAAGTCATCATTGAATGTGTTGTTTTCGTTTGATTGGTGAAATTTAAACTCTGGAATACTTTTCTCTGATCTACTCTACTGTTTTCATATTTACACAATTTGACTTGCGCTTCCATGAAGATTAAAAAGCAATAACAATTTCTATTGCAGCTCAGGGGCATAGCATCACTTTGACATTTTTACCTTGACTGCACGTGTGTGATCTGGTTCTTTGTGCATCTTGGAAATCGGAGCGAAAAACAAATTTTCCCTCAAGGATAAAAATGAATGTAATAAAATTTAAAGTGATGAATCATTGATATACCTTCTTTATCTTAAAATTGTGATAGTTGTGAAATTGTCCACTTCGTATTTGTGCCTCATAATAATAATAATAATAATGATAATAATAATAATACATTTTATTTCAAGACACCTTTTTCAAGCCTTTCAAATATATAAAATAAAATTGCTGGCTCCACCACTGCCGCAAAAGGCACTTGGTCACTACAGTAAATAATCAATCAAGCAAGCAACAGCTCGCGACTCAAAAAAACTCGCTTGTTTAATTTGCAGGTCTGGGTAAATAAAGTTCAGTTTTCTGTAAATAATCAAAATGGATTTATGACATTTTGAAAAAGAGCTCTTCACATAGTACTGTATCACGTTTGGGTCTGTGGCAAGCAACCATATATTTAAATGAGTTTTAAAATAAATGAGCAAATAAATCAATAAATAAATAGAGCATTGCATCAAAATGTATAATGATTATTGCATTCTGGGGCCGTGGATTTAACCCACTGAAAGCGTGGAATTTTTTATTTTTTTATTCGGGGTGTCAGAAAAAAAATTAAAAATAAAAAAGATCACAATAGGTATTGTGTAATTAAAAACTCAACAAAAATTACCATTAAAAGAAGATGTATGAACGGTCTAACAGATGAACAACCATCCACAAATCAAATACAGGTACTGTATAACAGCCTACAGAACTTGAAGTGCAATAAGTACAGTGCATAATATTGCTTCGAAGGTTAGATTAACTGCATCACAACGTACAGTAAAACCATTCATGAGAAACATGCAGTAGTATGGCGTTTTTTAAAAATGTGTTTACATGCTTAACTTACAAAAATTCAAGTTCTTATTTGCATGTTTTCCTTCCCTTGTTGCTGAATTGCAAATTTCTCAAGTGGACTTTTAGGTTTGTGACTGTTAGTTTGACAGATAGATAGAAAGTAAGATTGCTTTTACCTGCTGTATCTCCAGTGAAAGTGCATCCAGTCTGGGTTTTTTTTTGTCACTTTTGACAAAGCTTTTCAAGTTTTCCTGCTGTTGCTGAAGGGTTGTTGCAGTAGATAGCGAGATAAACCCCTTGTCTGCGTTCACATCTGCCTTTCATGGCGGGAATCATTTTGAGACTCTCAGCAATTGTACGTTTCTCAGAATTTTCCCCAAAAGACGAATAACTGGTGTGCAGGTTCCGTGAAGGCAGTACTAGTCGGTAGCCGTCTTAGTCGTTTCCGTTAGCAACACGTAGCAACAAAAACAGCTTGAACCTATAAGTTAGCTTCGCGGCAAAACTCGCGCTTGGTCTGGAGAGCTGTCAATACGACAGTGCTGCCCGATGCCGTCATTTCTACGCGACACACAGTAAGTAAACTACAATTCCCAAAGGACTGTTTGACCTTCCATCCGTATCCGTTCTGTATCTATGTATTTATCCGTAATAAATACATTTAAAATCAACATCGAAAGCTCATGTATGAAATTAATTGACAAAGATGAAAACGAAGGATATGTCTATAATTATAGTTGGTTTTAGTTAGTTTTGCAAATGTAAAATGTCGTTTTAGTTGGTTAGAGCTATAATCTGCGATTTCTGGCACCCCCTAATGCTGGAATTCAGCATTACAACAAAGCCTTTGTCACGTCGATATAATGGAGGCAAAATGCTTGTCCGGCCTCCTCCTCCTTCCAACCCCGCATGCTTTCCCCTTTCTCTATGGCTCAGTCGATCTGCGCGCTGTCCATATATGGGCCTACCCGTTCGTTGGTAAAATACGTCATTTCCGCTACGCCATTTTAGAGCGCCACCAAGTGATCCAGTGCAGGAATGTATCAGATAGTCACAACATCCATCCATCCATCCATTTTCTTCCGCTTATCCGAGGTCGGGTCGCGTGGGCAGTAGCTTCAGCGGGGAAGCCCAGACTTCCCTCTCCACAGCCACTTCCTCCAGCTATTCCGAGGGGATCCCGAGGCGTTACCAGGCAAGCCGAGAGACGTAGTCTCTCCGGCGTGTCCTGGGGCGTCCCCGGGGTCTCCTCCCGGTGGGACGTGCCCGGAACACCTCACCCTGGAGGCATCCTAAACAGATGCCCGAGCCACCTCATCTGGCTCCTCTCAATCCGGAGGAGCAGCGGCTCTACTCTGAGCTCTTCCAGGATGACCGAGCTTCTCACCCTATCTCTAAGGGAGAGCCCGAACACCCTGCGGAGGAAACTATTTATTCATTTATAATCACAACATCTAAAAATAATTAATATAGCGAGATGTGTCAGAAGCTGATAGGCTTAATCAGCATTCTGTCGTCTACTCTTGTCGTGGATTGGGTGAAAATTACTTTTTCTTTTTTTTTTTTACAAAATTATCGCTTTTATTTATGGATTATCGCTTTTTTTATGGATTATTATGGATTATTTATGTATTATCGCTTTAACGTTTTTTAAAAAGCATTCTCGTTTGTCTTTTATTTTGTTCACGAAAATGTTTTTTCAATTTTTGTTTTAGTTATTTTGTTGATTTTCATTTACTTTGACAACCTTGCTTCAATGTTTACACTATCTTACCTGACACCTGTCAAACCTGATGAGGACACGTGATTCTACAGGTTGCGAGTAAACAAAAAGTTCAGCTCAGTAAGTTTTCTCAAATATACCAGGGTCTCAGTGTGGATGAAATTCAGAGTTCCACATTTACAAAACTAGGATACAACTGGATATTGTACATGAGAACCCTTGGTTTTAAGAGAGAAGTTTTGCTTCGTCCATGAGCGCTGGAGGCACTGCTGTCACCTTACTGCTTTATAACTGCTGAGAAGGAGTTGTTGGCAATGTGGGCGTCAGTTATCATCTCTCCAGTGCAACATTCTTGATGGCCTGGTGTAAATTACCCTTTTTCCAATGTGGTTTGCAGCATGCACATGTGCTTTCAAGGTAACTTGAACTCGCTTTCCCACATGGGACAGAACACCTGCAAAGCTCTTTTCTGTCAAACTCCCAAAATAACATGTCACACACATACACATACATACAGCACATGCTTTCTGCACAAAACACTAGCATTGACCGAAACGTCAACATTTCAAATTAACCAGAACGCACATACTCGTATAGGCAGGGCTGTCAGTCACACATACTCACACCATTCCAAGGAGTTGGCAGGCCTATTAATACCACACTTGAAGGACTGGGCCTTGAACCATTAGATGCTATTTGGTGTCTGATACACAACTTGTTTTTTTCTGTCCTTGGGGTGCTCTCAAACTGCAAGACGAGATGGGTAACATCCATTTATCTCGAGCAATTGGAGCCTTAAATGTATGTTTTTTTCTCCAAAGAAGGACAGAAGATTGGACTGGTAAAAACTTCATTTTTGACCACGAACCTACTCATTGGCATTTCTTGAGATACATTTACATGTTGTGCAACATTTTTACTAACTCTGAAACCAATTTTCATTTGGTAAAATAAAATAACACTGTGAAATTCAATGCACAAAAGTGAGAACTACTTTTAAAATTTGTGAAAAACTTATGCAACACCAAAACAAATGTACAAACGATGAATATAAAGGAAAAGCTAGGTGCATGCAGGGTTTGTTGGTAAATACTGTAAATGAATAGGCTATAAGTGTGCCAGATGATAACGTAGTGGGCTTTTGACGGAAAAAAAGCTTTGTCTGTTAGCCCCTTTGCCCATTGCTTGTTGTGCTAGAAACTTAACAGGACACACAGGAGAACTCTGCTCAACTGATAAAGTCTTGATCATCACAAAATGGATGTACAGGATATTCACAGACAGTGACGATGTACTATTTCACCGAGATTTACTGTCTACTACAGATTTACCATTGTCAAAGATGTTCGATTGACACAAGGGGTCAAACAATCACTCCCTGCACCTACCGTGAGCATTACACTGCCATTTGTGAATTGGTTTTGGGGAATTTTGTAAAAAACAAAACAAATCTTTACTTTTGTAAATGTGCAACTTCCTATGTAGTTTTTCCAAATGTATATTTGGCATTAGTAAAAGTCTTTAGCCTGTCAAACTGTTTTTAGTTCGGTAATTTTGCCACCATGCTTAACTGTTTAAAAAAGGGAATGCCTAAAATATCAGTCGGAATTTGTAAAATCGATTAGTCATCAAATCTGTTCAAATGGGGGGAGCTAGTAGCAAAATCTAAACCAGTTCTGAGTAATTCGAGGATGTTTCTGAGAATGATCAAAATGATAAAAATCTTTCTGCTGGTATTCACGCAAAAAAAAAGAAAAATCACATGGCCGTTATTGGAGAAAGGCGTGGGATAGATCATTTGCAAATACAGACTACTTTCACTTGGCACAAAGCAGTGGAAAGTACAGTAGCTTTCCAGCACTGCAAAAACCAAATGAACCACACAAACCTCAAAGTGCACGGTGTCCATAGTGCTGACATCTTGTCCACTCCGGCGCTTGAAATGTTTACTCATTCACTTCATTAATAACAGGACCTGATGTTATAACAGATGATTTGTTCGGAATTGCATGCTGTTCATGTGAACCTACCATCAGTGGATTCACTCTGATTGCTTCCATCGGTGGCCTCAAGTGCCCAGCGGAAAATCCGAAACCCGTCTCCTTTCCACATGAAGTGTTTGACACACTTTGACGGTATATTTACAGAGCGCAATTGGTGGCCCACTGCATGCAGTCATTATCAATTACCGAGTCAACATAATCATATTTATGATGCGTTGCAGCTAGCCAAGTGTCGTCAGTCTGATGCCCTCCATCTTCTGATTGCTGGTTTGGTTTGTTTGCGCTACCAAGTAGCATGGTCAGAAAATACTCTCCCTGCGGATACCTAAACAAACATACACAAATATATATATATTTTTTAAAGCAGGAAAACGTATCCACGGCAAAAGATTTTAAAATGAAAATGCAGCAAATTGTCTCCCCCCCCCCCCCCCCCCCCCTTTCTGACCAACCTCGCACTCCATCAATGTCTCATTGAACATTTGAATTCGAAAGCCTGTTGATAATTAGCTCAATAGTTTCATCGCCGTTAGTGCAATTGTGATCATTAACCGCTCAGTCTGATGCTTATGAGCTCGCACTTCAACATGCTGTCTGCTGCCCTCTGCTCGTCACACATTACTGTGAAAGTCAACTGGCAGGGTGACTCTTGGGAGGCTCGGACTGATAATGTGCGCTTATCATTCTTAACCTTATATTTCCTCTGCTTATCCTGCTCGCTTCGTCTGTGTTGTTCTTAGGCATGTTGTTGTTAAGTTCATTTATCAAAACCTGTAGTGTAGCTCTCAAAAAGAACAGACATTGCGTCTCTCGCGTCGGGTCAAATTGCACACTGTGCTTTAACGTTAAAAAAAAAGGTGAATCTGGAATCACTTCTTTCAAATTCGTGTGCATGATCACGTCCTACAATCACATATGATCTCTCATAAGCAGGTGCACACACTCACGTAACCATCAACTCCAGGGACACTATTGTTGCACATCAGTGCTAATTACTTTAGGTCTTGACCCCTATTTTAGCCAAAGGGGCTATGGTGTGTGCGCGCGCATGTGTGCTGGAGGATGGGGTGGTTTGTTGCGGAGGTCATTGCTGCTGCCAATCAATTGTCACAGCAGAGTCCTTCATCACTACCATTAATGCAGCGTTGAAAACACGGCAGCACCGTGAAACCATCCTGCTGTTGCTGAGGTTTTCCAACTTGAAATTTAAAATAAAAATAATCCTCTTGTGCCACTTTTCACAGTTGGAAAGCATCGTCCAAAACAGTTCCGACATTTTTTTTATTTTTTTTACTTTGGATACAATAGTATTTGCAGGATCTTCAGCTCTCAAATTAATCTGGTAAGTGCAATTACATCTGGAACATGCATCTACTGAGTCAGAACTGTTGAAAAAAAAACTGACCAAGCTAACTAACAGTTTTTTTTTTTGCAGTTCCTGCCTTGAAGTCCCTTCACAATCCTTCACAGCACTCTTCGCTGCTCGTTTCATGCTGGAAAGGTGAAGACTTCTCCCAGGGTGCCACCACCAAACAATACCTGACCAGTACGTGCATTGATTGCGATGCAAAACAGATTTGCAGCATCACTTAGGAGCCTACTTTCAATGACAATGTCAGGACCGTTTAGAGGTGATGGGCCTTTACAGAATGGGATCTCAATTTATAGCTTTAAAAGACTATTTTGAATTTGAAATCAACCACTGACTCTCGAGAAAAAAAATTTTCTCTCTTCCTCTCTCTTTAAAAGTTGGTTTTGCTTAAGAGAGGAAAACAGCAGGATAGGAAACAAGGAGGCAAGGGAGTGAGAAAAGGAGGCTGATGTTTTTCGACTGGACCCCGCCCCCCCCCCGGCCGGGGGTTGGTCAGAGAAAGCGAAGTCGGTAGCAAAGATTGGTCGGCAGGGTAGTGGACGGACTCAATAATCCCCAACACTGACACAATAAAGTTAGAAGCCGGCCGCTTGGAGCTTGGAGGCGCAAAAACTGCTCGCTGGATCTGCGCCTTCGCTCGCGGACTTTAACGGGATCTGAAATGCGGGATTTGTTTCGGCTTGCAGAGGCCGTGCTCGGATTTGAAGCGATGACGCTATTCAGATTGGTTTCGCCGTTCTCTCTCTCTGGATATAAATATATATGCATCTAATAAACGCTGCAAACAGGCTAAGGTGACCACCGGGGATTTAGGTTTGGACCGTTTCCAAGGCGACGTTTTTGCAGGATTAAGAGTGAGCATATGCAGCGGATGATGGTGTGGCTGAGCGGGGCAGCCCTGCTGCTCCTGTCCGGGCTGCTCGCTCCGCCGTGCGCGGTGCGCGGCTTCGGCGACGAAGTGGACGAGATGACCTGCGACCCCATCCGGATCAGCATGTGCCAGGGCCTGGGATACAACGTCACCAAGATGCCCAATCTGGTGGGCAACGTGCTGCAGTCCGACGCCGAGCTGCAGCTGACCACCTTCACGCCGCTCATCCAGTACGGCTGCTCCAGCCAGCTCAAGGTACGGCGCACATATGGGTGTATTTATAAACAGAACGCGCGCATTTAGGCGTCGGGACCGAAATAGCCGATGCTGGGTCCAGACTGTCTGCTGCGAGCCTCTGCGCGCGCGCGTGAGCGAGCGTGCGTGCGTGCGGATGGAGAGACGACAAAGAACTGCTGGCAGTTAAAAATATATATATATATTTAAAAAAAAGAATAATAAAAGTATTCCCACTGATGGTACCGCGAGGAGGAAGTACTGCATTACGCACTGGGAAATTCATATCAGTCTACTGTGCAAGGTAATGCCAATATAGTAAATGCGTGCACCTGCATGCTTTACTGGAAGCACTGATTTATTTACTTCGTCCAAGAATAGACTGCAATTGTTGACTGCAACTCATTGATCCTTGTTCATCTGGTTATGTCAGCGACGTACAGTGACAGCAAGAACAATGACAGACTCTGGAGATGGCAGACACACAATTAACCTGTGTGTCCACCTGTTGTCATTCATACTACCGAATAAGAACATTTGTGTTCAACTGATCAGGGCCAGATTTCACATTACATTGAGATGAAACATCGGATTTGGTTTTGTTTGGTAGTGTGCTGTGAGATTTAATGTATGTATATGTGGACTATACTATACTAACTGCGTTAGTGATGTGTTTTGTTTTTTGTTGTTGTTTTTTTGAAGCACTTGAACAACTTGACATGCACAGGTGTTTGGATGAAGGGCAAACCTGCTTTGAATGTGCCACAGCAGGCGAAGTGCTCGGAAAGACATTTGTGCTCAGTGTGTGAGGCAGGCAGGCCGGCAGACAGAACAGGAACTGCAAGCTCCACAGTCCTGCCTTCTCCTGCTCCAAATTGCCCTGTAAGATTAGACGGCACCCCCTCCTACGCGCCGAACATTGAGGAAAGGTGAAAGGGAAACCATATCCCCGAACATTTGCTCTAATGGGAGGCTTCCTGGCACAAAACCAAGGCAGCTTCAGGCACTGAAGTGGCAATGCTCAGCTTACCAACGGTCAGGGAAAACACCCTCAACATTTCTGTCTGCCACATCGCAACATTCAAACTACATACAAACATAAAATCACACATTTTAAAAAATCCCCCAAAATATATATAACATACACAACTGAACTACCATTTGCCAAATGTTGTTTTATACCGTATTTGATTTTGGCGTGCAGTCAAAGCCTTCACTTCCAAACCTTCTAGCATGTATGGATGCACGCGTCATTTATTTGACATTTTACAGCCTGACAAAGAGCTGAATGCTCTTTTAAAATGGCAAAAAAAACAAAAACAAAAAACTCGAACCTTTGGGCTCCCTCAAGATATCACATCATGACCACGTGGAATGGTTAAATGCAACTCCATTCTTGAAAATATCTTAAAAACCCAGAATTATAGATCTATTTCAAAACAGTTGCCATGGCACAGGAAAAAATGAGTTTTGGATTAAGGGGGATTATGGAGCATTACATGGCTCATGCCCCTTGTGTTTACTCCTCGGGTTGTTTTTTGGAGACACAGAGTTGTGTGTCTAACCTTGAAGCAGGTTGGTGTTGGCTCTGGTTACTTGACTCAAGTTGCATGTTTTTTAGTTTGTGCTATTATATGTGGAAATGTTGACCTGCAACAAGTAGACATGATGCAATGGATCCGAATGATGCAATGGGATACAAAAACAAGCCCATAGGAGTGTTCATACCGCCGTTGATGGTCATAGCAGATTTACCTTTTACGTCAAAGTTGGAATTTACATTATTGGAGAAAAACTCCACAGATCCACAGTGTCATCAGATTCCAATTTTGTAGGGAAGGACCAATTAAACTAATCTTGTAGTAATCCTGTTCTGTTCTGATCCCTTTGTGGAAATCTTTATGGTACTCAATCTCTTACAGTAACTACCAATTTCTCTTTTTCACTAGTTCTTCCTTTGCTCGGTCTATGTGCCGATGTGCACGGACAAAGTGCCAATTCCCATTGGACCATGCGGCAGCATGTGTTTGTCTGTCAAGAGAAAATGCCTGCCGGTGCTTCATGAGTTTGGATTCATTTGGCCTGAGGTGAGTCAACAACCTTCACATACTGTATACTGTAAATACAGTGGCCCGCCTGCACCTACTGTATGTGGTTCGACAACTCTCACCCATTCACTGTTTTTTTTTTCCCCCCTTTTTGGGAAGGGAACAAACCCCGAAAGCGCTTATTGGTGGTTTATCTCCGCTTCTTCAAGAATTTTGAACTTTTTTCCACCAGTGCAATTATAATGGCTGTCAATTATCTGCAGATTTTCGCTATTCGCAGTCCAGCCCGGTTTTTATCCCCCGCGAATAGTGGGGTCCACTGCATTCTTATCAGAGTGCTTACTCCACATAGCTACTCTATGTGGAGTAAGCCAATTTAGGAAGCACTCTTGATATCATTATAATTATAATATGATTTTCCACCTTGTTCTCTGCGCAGGTGCTCAACTGCAGCCTCTTCCCGCCTCAGAATGACCACAACCACATGTGCATGGAGGGCCCGGGGGACGAGGATCCGCCGTATTACCGCCACCCTCCGCACCAAGAGGAGTGCCAGGCCCTGGGATCTGCAGCCGACCAGTACACCTGGCTGAAGCAGACGGATAGCTGTGCTCTCCAGTGCGGCTACGACAGCGGCCTCTACAGGCGCGGGGCCAAAATGTTCACCGATGCCTGGATGGCGGTGTGGGCTGTGCTGTGCTTCCTCTCGACCACTTTAACGGTTCTCACCTTTCTGTTGGATTCCCAACGATTCTCCTATCCGGAGAGGCCCATCATCTTCCTGTCCATGTGCTGCAATTTGTACAGTGTTGCCTACCTGGTAAGCATTCCCGGAGTAATCTCTGTATTTTATAGATTTACTACTTCTTCTTTACTTCTGTGTTGAGGCAGTGCAGCACTACACCACCAATTCTAAGAATATTGTTACGTTGAATGACCTCTCTCTTAAGTACCTCAGCAAAGCACAAAGCAGGTTATCTTCATTTCACTGAGTATGACTGATACTGGAATGATTCAAAAACTCCTTAACAAATTCCCATAAAACTATGTGGAGGGGTGTAGATTGGCCCAAAGTCACCACTGTGAAAATTGAGGTCCATGTGAGATGGTGCTAGATACAGTATGTGGGCACTGTAAATGTGCGTTGCCACTACAGAACACTATATTGAATGCAACCATTGAAAATCAAAACGTACTACTGGGAAAAGAATCTGTGCAATGAGAAAAACAATTCACCCATTGAATTGTTCCGTTTCTCCTACGTACAGCGTCACAGTAACTGCAACGTTCGAAGGGAGTAATTTCTCTCATATTATTTTGTCAATCTTGGCAGAGGTCAGCGCTAATGGAGTCCATTTACTCCATTTGGGAAGGCGGATTTTTGAAAATAACTCAAGTCGTGCAGCTCTACCTAACTTTGTTACTCATCTGGATAATCAGTTGTTAAGATTAAACAATTCCTTCAGTTGTACAGTATGCTTGTATTGCCTTCATGACACAGCCAGTGTCAAAAACTAATTTAGTTAGATTTTTTTTCTGTGATGTGCTCCTCACTTCAACATAACATTTACATGATCTAAAGATAATTAAATTGTGTGCATGTTATTGCAGAGACATTTTACAATATAAGACAGATTGTTTTGCAATCTGTCTTATATTATATATAATATGAATATATATTACTTTCATATTTTTATATTAACAATGTACTTTTATCTCCCCTTCAGGTGCGGTTGACTCTGGGTAGGGAACGTGTGTCATGTGACCTGGATGCCACAGAAGTTCCTATTCTAGTGCAGGAAGGACTAAAGAGCACTGGCTGTGCCATCGTCTTCCTCCTGCTCTACTTCTTTGGCATGGCCTCCTCTCTCTGGTTAGTGCACACACACAGGCCAACTTTGGTTAGAACCAACTGGATCACAAGACTAGCATCCTGTTTTGTTTAAAATCTTGCCATCCTGTCCCAGAACCCTTGCACCAGATGGATTAATGGACACGTCTAAAAGCTATCATTGGACTGAAGCCACTTTTCCCAAACTTGTTGTGCCGGTGTTGAAAAACACCGCTGAAAGTCTTCCTTTTGCATTTTGCCCTTGATTTCCCCTTTCCAGGAAAAGCAAACCCAAAGGGCTTCATTCTGGCCTTAAATATGACACCGCCATCTGTTGTGTAACCCTTTACTATCTACTGCCACGAAGAGCAACACAGAATGGCCATAGCTGCATTTGCACTGTAAAACTAAAGAATCAAGCATTGTGGAATCTTCTCTCCTTCTTCTCAAACCAGGTGGGTGATCCTGACCCTAACATGGTTCTTGGCTGCAGGATTAAAGTGGGGCCATGAGGCTATTGAAATGCACAGCTCCTACTTCCACATAGCAGCTTGGGCTATCCCGGCTGTTAAAACCATCGTCATTCTTATAATGAGATTGGTGGATGCTGACGACCTGACTGGCCTCTGCTATGTTGGCAACTTGCAGCAGGAGGCGCTTACAGGCTTTGTAGTGGCACCGCTCGCCACCTACCTTCTTATAGGTAATTCAAAACGTACCTAGTACAATAAAGACTTTTGTGACTCAAATAGTGGCCATCCTCTAATTACTGTATTTATACATAATGATCATTCAATGTTTTTCTATGTTGAACTGCAGGTACCCTATTCATCTGCGCTGGCCTTGTAGCTCTTTTCAAGATCCGCTCCAATTTGCAGAAGGACGGCGCCAAGACAGACAAACTTGAACGTTTAATGGTGAAGATCGGCGTGTTTTCCGTGCTCTACACAGTTCCAGCATCCACTGTGATTGGCTGTTACCTTTACCAACTTTCTCATTGGGGGGACTTCAAAGCCGCCACGCAAGACTCGTACGTTGCATCAGAGATGCTTCGAATCTTCATGTCACTACTCGTGGGTATCACCTCGGGCATGTGGATCTGGTCAGCGAAGACCCTCCACACGTGGCAACGGTGCTCCACCCGCTTACTCAAGGACAGCAGGGTGGGTCGAGGAGCCAAGCGTGGGCCAGGCAAGGGCTGGATTAAACCAGGGACAGGCAACGAGACGGTGGTGTGAGGAGAAAGAATGGACAAGGTTGGACTTGCTTCTTTTTCCCACAAACATTCACCCTGACAAAAGGAGGATATAACACAAACCACTGGATGTGAAAGGCGCTGTAAAATGTTTAGCAACCCCTCGACCTCGCAAGTATTTTTATAGCCCTTTGAGATGGAGAAAACGATGACTGGAGCAGGAAGAAATACAAAGCAAGCAGCATTGAAGCATTAACATGAAGATTTGACAAAAAAAATAAGCTGCGTAGTGCCACGTCTACCTCTGCCTCTATTTTCTGCGCAGCAGCAGAGACTGAACCCACTGGGTATAATAACCCTGCTACCTTAAAGGCCTGTGAAGGCCATTGATAAGTTCTTGTACAGATGGTGTTCAGATACCGGCTGAGGTTTCCCAAAGAGCCTAGTGTCTTTCTATGTTAAAGTGGAATGGGAAATTGAAAAGACATACCAGACCAAAAGTTAGTAACACGTGTCAAATGGCCGTTACAGTTCTAAAGTGTTTACATTTTAAACCACCACCTTATTTTATTCACGCTATTTGATCAATGCAGATTTTTGTGTTGCTCTCAAATTTGGGGGATTACCAGCTTCACGCTGTAATAATGCACGAACAGGAAGTGTGTGTGCCTACCACAAGTGCATTAATTTGAACAGCAGACTGTTCCATGGAAACTCAACAGAACAGAAATCCACTAGTCGCCAGGAAGCTGCAATAATGACACCGTCGAGCATCATTTCTATGATGAAGCAATTTATCAGAGGCAACTATGTAAACACGACAATAGGTTGAGCCGTGCGTGTATTTAAATGTCGATTATGGCCTTTGTGACAAAATCGTGCCATGCGTGAGAAACATTTGCCTGTATGGTGAATAAAGATAATCTTCATTGGAAGCCAGGAGTAAAAAAAAAACAAAAAACAAAGACAAAAACTAACTATTTTAAGAGGAATTACTAGCCATTAGATTTTCCTTAGATACATACTTAGGGTATTAAAGGTATTGTTTGAGAACTGTCAAGGAGGCCAACAGTTACATTTCAATAAGATGCCAACATAGCAAATTGTTTGCACAAAAAGCACAAGTCTGTAGTTGCTTATGTAGCAATTTATTTTAGAGAAGCTCAACCTCTGTTACCTGGCCATCATTTTTTTTTTTTTTTTTTTTTTAATAGTTACAGTGTGTATGTTCAGTCTCCTTGGAAATTAAGGACTGTATATGCTCACAAGTTAATGGGCAGTCCAGGAAATTAAAACTGGCTTTTCCAAACATTAGCCAGATTTCAATGTTATTCGACAATCACTTGGCAAAAAGACTCATCGTTCAACATTATACAACTGTTGCAAACACATGCCCTTGTGCAACTATGCATTTAAACATGGAGAAGAGCAACAAAATTCGCTTGCCACAGATAATCTATGACCATATAGTCATCTCCTTTGTGGAAAAATATCAGCAATATCAGTTTGACTTTTGACTTTTCAGGGTCAACTGAGTCATCCAAATTCCACCAAGCAAGAAACAATCTGTTCAGCTGACGTGTGTCAGGACTGAATTGTGGCCATCCGAGACAATCAAACCACTCCCAGAGTAAAAAAAGTTCTTCAATGCATTTTAAAATTTTAAAATGAAAAAATTCACAACAATCTCACTCATCAAGTATTAGTGCAGCATTCATCAATGTGTACATGCTTAGTGTGTTTGCACGACAATCTAGCAAAGTGCTTGCGTTTCAGTGAGTCTTTGAATGTATATTTGCAATGTGTGTCACATTTAGTTCTCGTACAAGCGAGAGAGAAACGTGGGGAATTCAAGTGCACAGGGGCCTACGATGTGTCATGTGAAACCAGAAAGTGCCTCGCATTGCTGTCACATGGATTTTGAGGTAAATCCACAGAAGTAGGTGAGGATATCATTTTACAGGCTTGTGTTGTGTCTTGGCCTACCAAGGGAAATGAGACCTTGTTGTAGATATTTCTAAATATTGTGGTGAACCTGAGAATCCTGGAGTAGCCACCAGTGGTCCCCGAAGCAGCATACCTTGGCACCCTAATTAAATTTCCAAAGTCAAACAAACATTACATTGAGCTAAAGTGAATTAAGTTAAGCTCTGACCACCATCCGCCTGAGCTAATGCAGTTTCCCTTTTCTCATAACGTTTGGCGACCACCTCCCGTATGACCGCACTGTGCCTCCCATGATGTTTTAAAGAGTAACATAGTTGTTCAAGTTACATTGACAGGGGCCTCGTTAAAAAAATAAAAATAAAATCCCTGGCAATAAGATATGTAAATGTTAAAATGCCATTGATATAAATCAATGTTGGGTTTAGTTCACCAGTGCTGATCTTAGCCTGTGAGGTCTAAAAAGTGTAGATGGATCATCAGTGTATTATAGGAAAAATGTTAATTTATCCTTGTAAAAAGTGACATAATTTTTAAAGCTCCTTTGTTATTTAAATGACACTTTTCTATCAGAAGATGAATAAAAAAGCTTTGGTTACCAAAATGTTATGGTATGTCTGTGTGTTTGTACTGTACATCCCTAAATGCATGTATGCGTTGTGTAGCACTCAATTTACGGTCTAAAACCCCCTTTCATGATGCCATCATCATATGGAATAAGCCATAGGATACATTCGGACTTTAAATAAAGTGTGTGTGTCTGAGTGTGTATACAAATTGAAGCAATTTTTGTGGTTGTTCATTGATTATGGTACTTCTCAGACTATCAGGCAAAATAACAAAAACTTGTTGCGTAAAGCACACTCTCCAATTCCAATGAAGGAGGGACATTGTGTAAAATGTAAGTAAAAAACAGAATACAATGATGTGCTATTCCTTTTCAACCTACAGTATATTCAATTGAATACACTACAAAGACGATATATTTGTTGTTCAAACTGATCAAGCTTATTGTTTTTTGTCAATATTCACTCATTTTGAATTTGATGCCTGCAACACGTTCCAAAAAACGTGGCCACTCCATAAGCTCTTTTGAGGTGCAATTCTTTCCCATTCTTGCTTGATGTACAACTTCAGTTGCTAAACAGTATTTTGTATTTGTTGTATTTTACACGTCATAATATGCCACACATTTTCAGTGGGAGACAGGTCTGGCCTGCTGGGAGGGCAGTCGAGTACTCTCAGTCTTTTACTTAGCAGCCACGCTGTTGTAATGAATGTGGCTTGGTATTGTCTTGCTGAAATAAGCAGGGATGTCCCTGAAAAAAGACGTTGCTTGGATGGCAGCATATGTGGTTCCAAAACTTGTATGTACCATTCCGCATTAATGGTGCCTTCACATATTTGGGCACTAGCACACCCCCATACCATCACAGATGCTGGCAAAATAGTGGCTCAGAAGTCTCTATACAGATCTCAACCCAATAGAAAACCTGTGGAGTAAGCTGAAAATCTAAGTTTTCAAGCGGCACCCAAGAAACTTGAAGGAATTAATGATTTCCTGTAAAGACTAGTGAGCCGCAATCCCGCCTGAGTTGTGAGCAAACCTTGTGATTAACTACAAGTAACGTCTTACCGCTGTACTTACCGTGCAAACTTATGATTTGCTAGCGAATCAATGACTTATTTCACTCAATAAAATTTGACATTTTATAACTCTTGTACTGATTTTTGTAAATACAATTTTTACTGATATTCTGTGACCATAATCAATATATTACCATAAAAATTAGAGATGGGATTTTTTTTTCATTGAGTTACAAAAATTTCATTTACGGCCAATCAATCACATCTCAGCAAGTCCCCAAAAGACATTGTTTGGCATGACATTCAGCCATAACCCAGCAATGCACTAAATAAACTATAACTCCTGAGGTGTGTGTTGTGAGAGTGCTGGCGAGGGTTTCCAAATATCTGAGTCTGCAGCTCAGATTGCCTTCCTGTAATTTACTGTGAGTGAATGAGTGTTTGTTTAAGGGCTGCCTCAAAAGCCTGAGGTAAGAGCAAAGTGACAGCATCTACAGCTCTATTGTTTCCAGATGTGGCTCCACTCTCGCACACCACCACAAGCAAGTACAGTTTGTTGAAACAAAAATGATATGTAAGGGCAATGTTCTTATAAATATGAAACAGTTGAACAGTCTCCCCTTCACACATTCACACAATGCTGGTTTATGTATAGTAGGACATGCCTATGTATAACAATAAGCCACAACTAGAGCTCAGTGTTGATTTTCCAAACTCCAACTCCATACCTGACTCCAGTGGGTCACTCTTGGCACGAAGTTTGGATAACTAAAGACAACAAACAACAAATACAGAACCAAGTGCACAGTGAATCACTAAATTTTGATAGTTATGGAACTATTAAACTTAGACCGGAGGAGGGGGAGGAGGAGGAGGAGGAGGAGGAGGAGGAGGAGGAAAATCATAAATTGTCTGTCTTACTTTATCTAAAATACTTCTAACAATTTGGAAAGAAAACAGTTAACTAAAAGAAAACTGAAGGAACGCTTTAAAAGTGTGAGTGCAACAATTACCGGTAAACTGGGAAATTTCATGTAGTGAATAGGCAAATAAAGATGATTCTCATTCTGATATTGACGCTCAACGGCAATTTTCAAAGTAAAAGTAAAAAAAAAAAAAAAAAAAGATGGAGATGCATGCAGATGGAGAAAGTCACAGTTAAAGTCTCCAGACAAGCCACTAGGTGTCAGTCTTTATCAGGGATAATGTGTTGTGTAGTTTGCCTCAACTACTACATGTTCCTTTTACAGTGTGCTATGTAAAATATTGATAGATCTCCAGTTCATCATATTATACTTGTTGCGATTATTTTCCAGAAACATGTTGACATAGGAGGCAGCGTGGTGGATTGGTGGTTAGGTGGAGTTTCCATATTATCCTCGTATTTGTGTGGGTTTCTTCCACATTCCCCAAAACATGTATGGTAGGTTCAATGAATACTCTAAATTGTTCATAGGTGTGAGGGTGAATGGTCCTTTGTCAAAATATGCCCTGCGATTGATTGGTCAAGGAGTTTACCTTGGCCTCTCGCCAAAGTCAGCTGGATAGGTTCCAGCTCACTAACGGCCCTAATGAAAGTTGAAGTTGACATTGTATTAATTGAATGAAGTACATTCTGGTGTAATTGTATAGATACAACAATACTATGCCTCTAAAGCTGCTGTAGTGCTTTATATCTCAAGTTAATAATAGGTAATCAAGAAAAGGAGAAGTTGTAGAGAGAGCAAGTTAGATGTGACAAGAAGTGGTCTGTTCTTCTGGGACCAGATGAAGGTATGTTCAATTTTGCTACAGTCTTTGGATGGAGATTATGCTCGCAGCCAATTAGTTTGACTTTAATGGGAATTTTAAAGTACTCCTGGCTCTGTCCAATGGCCAACAGTGGAACGGCCACCTGGCAGTTGCAGTTGCCTCCGCTAAGAATAAAGTGCTGCACTGTTATCAATAAAAGATTTTGTGTTGGCACTGTGTCACCCTGACCTTGAAGTGATTTATAAAATAATATTTGGGTGAATATTTATGAGTAACTATGGCAACCAGCAAATTAGATCTTAGATTGCGGCCCCAAACAGTGAAGTTACACTGACGTGATATTTGAGCACAAAATACAGTGCCATAAAAAAGTAATGCCCCTTCTCAAATTCTGAGGTTTTTGCATAGTTTCGCCACTTCAATGCTTAAGATCTTCAAACAAATGTGAATATCAGACAAATATAACCCAAGTGCACTTAAAATGCTGTTTTTAAATGTTGATTTCATTTATTAAGGGAAAAAAAATATTCAGTTACGTTAGCGCCACCCCTGGCCTGACCTGAACCCCATCGTCAACATTTAGAATGAACTACAACAGAGAATAGCCTGATCTTTTACACAGATCTGAGATAATTGCCGTATTAGCAAAGGCTGTAACATTGCGCGGTTTTTCACAGCGCCACAGCATTTCACAATCAGACAATTAGATGCGTGATGATGTCAACACCAGTATCTTCCGTGACATATAAAATTGTTTCTACACAACAGGGTGAGACAAATGGGTGACACCTGTATCCTGGAGTCCCCTTAAAAGAATGATACTACCTCTGAAGCCATAATATTGGCGACACGACAAACCCTATTCTTTTCAATGCTGGATAAATCCTGACTTTTTTAAAAGGGGCGACTGTTAGCCAGGCCCTTGGTCAATTCCAACATCACAAATCATCAAATATTCCCCCATACACATGACAAACCTCATCAAAACAGTGGTTGCTTCCATTTAAAGTGTTATATTGGGAACCTTGTGTCCAGAATAACCTTGTCAGTGCTAAAAAGTGCAAAGTGAAATTTAGTTTAGATCTACTTTAAACCTGGGACACATCCAACAAGTCATCTTTCAAAAATGTCACCAATAAAAAAAAAAAAACTGCCGGGAATGTGCAAAAATATTATTGGCAGTTTTCAGTTGCGCTCAACAGTTTTAAAGAATGTTAATTTTCTTAAATAACTTGAACATTGTGGTTTGATTTGTTCAGGTTTTGTATAGACACATAGAAACCAAAGATGTCTTTAAATAATGTGGAACTTGGCTATAGTTACATTTTAAGTTCCCACATTTAAATAAAACTTACAAGACCTTCCAAGCAGACAAGGAAATGGAGAAATAATGAAAACAGTAGAAAGAGGCTAAAGGACCATAAATCGATGTAAGACTTGGATTATGAATTTAAGCAGTGTTCATTTATTGTCATTTGAATTTTAAATCTGCACAGCTTTCTTGTAATAAAGTTCTATTTTAAGGGATAGTCTTACAAACAGGTCGTGATTTAAGCAGCAGAGCAGTTTAATACATCCAATAAATACAAGACCGTCCTTGCTCTTTTCATTCAGTGAGCCAAGGGATGAGAGAAGCTGTCTGACGAGGACCTAAAATATGAGTTTATACTCCTTTCAACTCAGTAAGCAAAAGAAAATCGTGTTAACTTCCCAAAAAAGAACAAACATTTACACAGTGCCCATTTCTCAAACTCATTCAGATGGAAAGCTACAATGTTGATTCTGCGGAAAGTTGTTTAAATACAAAACTGTGATACTGCATTGCAGAAAAATGTTGTGAAAAGATCTTTTTTTTTTGTCGGTGTGTTGGGAAATTCTCATCCCTATGTCCACAGTATAGAATTGTAAGCAAACAACTCAAGCTTCATGTGAGCGCACGGAAGGCAAGATGACAGACTGGGGCTCACGATGGGCGCTGGGCGAGCTGCTGTAAAGCAGGTGATTTATGAGGCAGCTCATTTTCCATTTGTCAGGTTATGATCACATCCATTATTCCTAATGACACAAATATTGGCACACACAAAAGCCCACACTGGCTGGTGAGCGGTACACTGTGCTTTGCCCCCACCCATATCAGAATCCAAGTGACCTTGTGTCGGAAAATCGGTATCGATGGATGGTGGTGCATGACGCAGCTTACAATTCAGTATTGAACTCAGGAAGCTTCAATTTGTTTTGACATTACACCATTTTAATGTTAGGATTTGACTTTGTCAAAACAATCAGATATGAAGCCAACTGACAACAATGATAACGCTGCACTCTTTTATTGAGGCACCCATTCTCTTTCTGTTTTGTTATAGCTTTGTGGGCGTTTTGATGTCACGGTTGGTTTCAATTTATGGCTTGTGATTGCAGTAAACAGCCTACTAAGATTGTGAAAGGAGCGAAACAATAAGCTGTCAGTGACCAGGGAACCCACATGTCATTTGTACTGGATGAATGCTGAAAGTAAACGTGTTTTTTTTTTTTTTTTGTTTATTTCCCCCCCAATTGTCCAGGTTGAAGAATCTTAGCAGTGTAACACTGCAAGATATATCCAGCCATCCACACTTACCATGCATGTTTTTGGGACGTGGCGGGAAACCGGAGTATGCGGAGAAAACCCACGCAGACACACGGTTAATGTTAACTACACACAGGTGAGGATGGATTTGAACCCGGGTCCTCTGAATTGTGAGGCAGATGTGCTAACCAGTCGCCACCGTGCTACCCCTGCAAAATATATGTAGTTTAGAAAATGTTTCCCTAAATATCAGTTTTAGTGGACATGCCGAGTAAGCCTCAATGTAAAGGAAAGAATGGCGTCCAAACATGAAATTCAGTCTGTGAGTCAAAGTTACAAAGTGAAGAATGGGAATCAAGCATTCATAGATATTGCTGCACTTCAGAATTCATTTTTTTTCTGACCATTTTACTCTCCTATTTTTAATGTACTGGCTGAATGCATTTCAACTTCATGAAGGAATAAATTGAGACTCTCAATTGGGCCAAGTGTGCTATGACATTTCTTAGCATAGCCAGTAGGCTATGCTAAGAAATGTTGCTCCCACATATTTATATGAAAAGCATCGTGACCTACTCAGAACATATCCACAAACTTCGGTGGAGCGACAGTACAGTAAAATAAAAATAAAACATGTTGCTAGCTAGTGCTATGTTAGCCGAGTGCTGACGGAGTTGTGATCCCAGCATTTTATGATTATTATTTTTATTATTTATTTTTTTACAACAAAATAAACCCACCAAATTATCGCAGGGGGTTAGAGAATAATTTAGCCGAGCTAACCCTACTAAAATAGGCCTAACACAACGACACTACTGAACAAAGGTGCTTTTATGCGTCAGCGAGGTGACAAATGGGAGCTAGCACGGAGCTCCAAGGCCATCACGCAAGATGGAAAAGGTCTTTCTGTGATGACTCACTGTGGTCAACTTATGGATTTGTTCTGTTTCAACTGATTAGGGACAGAGTTATTGTCCAGATGTCATTCGGCCATTGCCCGTCCATCCTGCAAGCATTTATGGCTCTCTGATGTTGCATATGAAACTACCCTAACACAGTTTGATTAGGTTTAATGTAGTCAATCAAGCATCAATTAGCGTAATACTTTTTTGTCTCTGGGAGTATGAAAAGACCTCAATGTAGACACAGATTGCGGTTTAATTTCAACTACACCACTTTGAAAGTGCAAATTCCTCAGAAATGATGCTTACAAGTAAATGCCGACAGATGTTGTGTCTGAGAATGTGTGAGGACTGTAAATTCTGCTTTATACTCTGCCATTGGCTGTTGACTAGTTCAGCAAAAGTTCAGCTCTGCAAAAGTCTTTGTTTTTAGAATGACCCATTTTTATAGCAGTCATTTTGACGTTTGACATTGAATGATCATACACATACAGTTGTCAAGATTATACAAAAAGAAATACACGACCGATTTCTGCAAAACTTCGGAGAGATGGCGCATGAGACGAGGCAGAACAAGTTGAATTTCGATGAGGATCTGTAGAAGATTTAAGATTTAAGATAATTTACCATTTGTGTCACTTCCTTCGCTATGGTCATTGGAGCGGTCCACCCAACCAAATCATAATGTCACCTCCCGTCTGTTTGTCATACCCCGCGAACCAGGGAGTATCCTGCTGACTATAAAACAGATGGACAAACAAACACAATGCATGAATTGTTTTTACTTAAATCAACAATGTAACCTTAGTGGAGGTCTGTGCTGTTGGCATTCTCCTTGATCATCTCCATTGATCATTATGGCAATCTGATGGTGTTTTGGAGAGTACTGTATAGCTTTGGGAGCAGTTTTGGTATCACTGGAGAGAAATCCATTAGCTTTCTGATCATGCCATGGTATCATCGCTCTATCATTTATTTCCTGTCCATGATATCACCTTCGATGCTCCCGCAGAAAAAGTGCAATTTTTCAGAACCAAGAAGGGGGTTGTCTGAGAAATGAGCCACACATTTAATTATTTTATTGAGTTTGAATCCTCTGAGTGAAAGTGCCAGTATTGCACGCAGTAAAAAAAAAAAAAAAAAAAAAAATGAGCAGAGCAATATTGGGAAGATATAAGACCCCTTTTTGCGGCACTATAATGTTGACGTGAATACTTAGTCATAGCATTCACGCATCGATCTGTAGCTGTGTGCAGCTGACAGGATATCTCTAACAAGACACAATGACTTTTACACAAGTATGACCACGCTCACATTCACTTAGGCGCGTGACCGGTCTTACTTTATGGCAATTTAGTCCGCAAAATCAATGTCAAAAATGTCAGACGAGGCTTTAATGTAGCATACAATGCGCACAAACACGTTAAAAGACAACACATACTGTACGCCCGCGTTGACGATACAAAGTGTGGTGCCTACAGAAACTGTCATTATAAATAAATGCAACAATCCTAAATGATTTTTTTTTCTTTTAAAGACGTAGCTGTCTTAAAAAGATTCACATTTAAGAGTCATCAGTTAATATTCAAATATACATTTTCAACGCACACATGTAGTCATGTGCTTTTACTCAACCCTGCTCAACTTCCTTCTGGACAAAATCAATCTTCCACTGCTCATACAGTACATGATTGGATTTTGTGTTTGCAACACAAGGAATAGTCGGATAAGAGAGAATAGAAACGACTTTGCCCCGAGGGAGGTTCTGCATGCATAAATTGTGTTTCAATGATGAAACATGTCTCAGAAAGTCCTAATCACACCAATACTTTACTGACCTCCAAAGTACAACACAACCTTTCATGTAGGTCAGGAGTTTCGCTTGTCCTACTTTGCTCCTCAAACCGTCTTGAATCACAGCTGCTGCTTTGAGAAATGTGAGTTGTTTGTCAATAATGCAGTAGAACATGTGTCCACCTGACAGAGGACAGAAAGCATGGCTTGAAGATCCATTCAAAATGATCCAATTGAACCCGGCCCGGGGCGTGCAGAGGGGCCTTTTGCACTTGATGCACAAGGTGCCCGTTTATAATTGTTTATTTATTTATTTTTAAACGCGTGCGCGAGTGTGTGTAAGCCTGTGTGGGGCCTTTCGTCAATGAAATCTAATGTGCCCATGTTAAATAAAACGTACGAAGTCATAATTTATGAAGAAATGAATAAAGTTATAAGCGTTTGAATAAAGAGAGCGTGCATGTGAGAGGCGAGGGCCTGTGGCGAGTGACTCCACGTGCCCATATGGGCTGCTCGTCCACGAGTGAGATTCATGTTTATCAGACATAAAAATGTTGTTTCACCAGAATCAGTGGGGCCGTAACTGAACAAGAAAACAAGGCACCACTGATTATTTCCCCTGTTACCCTTTATTCATACACAGAAACACAATTTTCCAGGCATTCATATTATTAAAATCCTCTTTTAACATGCTACGGCACACATTTCCGAGCTACGTTCAGGCCGATCAAATGTTGGACGAAAAAAACAGTTAAGAGTTAAGTAACTCTTTTACATGTTAATGTAGACAAATGTATGGCAAATTAATAGGTCGTGTTAACATTAGGAGGGATAACATGGAGTGAGTCGGTGATTGTGAAAGTCGACCGGCAAGGAGATGTCTGTGTGACTCGCCGGTCCACTCCACTCCAGTCCAGACCTTCTAAAACCTTCGAAAGTTTGCATTTTGATACACGATGTGTCATAAGGTCAAATCGGAACCCTGATGAAAGACTAATATTGTTGCCTACAGTATATTAGCTTGCCTGCTAACTATTTGAATGTAATAAACAAAACCACTCACTGCTTTGCACATGTTTATGGAACATTGTTTGTAAAATTATTGATCCTTGCCTCATACGTTGATCAGAGTTTTGATTTAAGGTTTTGGTCAGCTTTAGGATTTCAAACTGGGCAGACCGGGCATTCGTTGGGAATGACTGGGTTAGTGTTTGATTCACTAACCCAGAAAATAGGGTTTGTGAATTATAATGTCGATCACTTTTCCAAAAGCTGAAGTCCATAAATGTCTTGTTTTGCTTGAAACACAAAGGGAACTTGTTTGCTTTGAAAGACGACTACGAAAATCAGCAAGTAATCCAATGTAACAATAACTTTTAGGCGTTCAAATCTTAATTTATATTTTAAAACTGGTTCAGTTTCTTTTCACTTCCTTTCATTCTTGTGTCATCATAGGACAGTTACTTATCTGGCCAGTTGTGATTTAAATTCATTGTATTTCAACTCAATAGAAGTTGTGCAATTTTCATTAACGCATTTTCCTTTTATGATAACAGTTTGGTCAATTCAATCGAGATCAGGAGTATTATGAATGTATTGTTGAGATATTTTATTTGCTGTCCTGCAGAAGGTGCTTCTTTAATTTCTCCAACTTTACACTGTAAAAAAAATATGATAATAATCTATATAATTACAAAGTAATTAAGCGCAGAGACGCAATATAATGCCGTGGATGGAGAATGTGAGGTGGACCACCTTCTAAAATAAATTTCTCAATTGTGTTTCATTGAAAACAAAAACAGTTCTAGAGAATAAATCCACTAACATGTACAGAGCTCCGGGCAAGTTTATTTTGGCCACAATATTGTTGTGACAAGCACACAAAATGCTAATATATGCCCCCCTTTTAATTTTGAGCACCTGCCCCTCCAAAGGTCTCTGCACGCCCCTGACCCCCGCATTATACATTTGTATTCAAACATGTAGGAACAAAGAAGGTTAAATCCCACTCAGAACATCAAACCTTGAGCATTGGTAAAACATGTTTTAGATGGGAAAATCCTTGTTTTTGAGGCAATGAAATATTGTTTTAGGGTGTCCAAAATCAAGAATGAAGTTTGACAGTGACAGCTCATGATAACAACTGTGCCAATCTCACAAAGGAAAACAAATGATGCCTTCTTCTGTCTCCTTGATCTCTCTTGGCTTCTGAAATAATACTCATTTTTGTGAGCCATAATGAGATGCTGCCCTTCCTCACCAGGGCCCATTCGGGGTATCAGCATAATATGAAGGTGTATAGAGCATTCATATATAATTTATGAACACGGCCATGTTATTATGAGAGGCTATATAGTGACGGCAGTTCAAGGGAACATTGAGCTTTGATATTTCATGACCATGAGTTGATTTGTGTGTGTTTGTAAATTGCAGTTGCAGAAGGAGGCAACATGTACATGAAGCTGTGCAGCAAGAGCATCTGCCAGTCTCTGGCACCCCATCAAAGGCAACGAGACGAGGACAGTGAGAGAGAAAGACATGAAAGTGAGACGATAGTGGGCTTGAACAATTATTTTGCGTCTCTGAACACATGGGCCTGTTCTGTCAGGAGAACGTATTAGGATTAAAAGAAAAGTCAAATAGAATGGAACATCTCAACCTCAATCAAAATCAGGTGTCAAACTGAGGATCTGGGGACCAGATTGGGCTCGCCACAGCATTTTGTAAAGCAAATAACTACCTACCTACTGTATCGACCAGATTTGTGTACAAGCCAACCCCAGTGATTTAGCATGTGCGCCCACAATGATTCGTCTCTTCTAATACCACGTGCCCGCATGAGTTTCACGGAGGTCGTGGCATGGTGCTTATAGGATTCATACATTTTCTTTTGTCTTCATTCTTGTGGTAAATATGAATAGATGAGTGCAGTGTTAGAGCTCAGGTGGCCAGGTCGGCTTCTATGTTTGCACTTTTCCTCCGGCATTGTCTCTCTCAGAGATGCAGATCATTGCTACTAAAGCTATAAATCACACGTGTGTGTGCGTGCGTGTGTAGGTGTGTGTGTGTGTGTGTGTGTGTGTGTGTGTGTTCACGCAGGTGTGCGTTTGAGAGACTTGATGAAGGTACAAAATAAAGTTAAAGGTTCATGTGCCGGTGGTAGAGGTGAGAAAAACAAAACTTTAGTTTCTGTGGCGCTGGTTGCTGGAATATTAACGCAATCATATTTGAATGCTCTTTTGTCAGAAAAAGGGAAACATTACATGAAACAACAGATGCAATTTCGTAGCTGCAAATGAAAAGCTGCCAATTAACAAAGAATAGTTTGAATTCAACTCGTAATCTTAATTCAACTAATAATCTTTATTTAGCCATGTGAATAAGAGGATTTGGTTTGGATTCTTACTCCGCTTATGTGAGCCTGTTTCCATCTCGGGGTGCCTCTATACTATATTCAGTATTCTCTTTCGCCATGCAGTGTGCAACTTGGTTGTGATGACCTCATTTGGTCATTTTCACAATATTATCGAACATGATCACTAAGGTACATGTGTTAAGTCAGAAAGGCACTGCCCAAGGCCTTATTTGTGCAAAATGCAATTGTCTTGATTTCTTAGGCGTATTCTTGAACGTGTGCGTCAGCTGACTGGTTGGAAATGTAAACCTGGCGCCAGACTGTTACAGAATGGACCTTGCAAAGAGATTTAGATGTTTTCAGTGACGTGGGTCACATTCCATGAACTTGCATGTGACGTGTTCCATTCATTGATCATAAGGCCATAATCTACTCCCTGTGCTTCTGATGATTAATCTCAGCCGTTTCTCTCAAGATCGCACACGATGTAGAATTTGGAATTAAGATGGTGCTTATAGATGAGATGAGCTATCGGGAATTGACTTTGGTCTTCTGTGGCTCTTTAAACCATGTCAGTGTTTTGGTTGCTGTGTATTAGTCTTTGGGGGGAAAAAGTGTGTGTGTGTGTGTGTGTGCGCGTGTACTGTCTATCGAAAAGAAAGGTGTGGTGCATGAGTTATAGCTCCTGATGTCCCAATATGCCACCATTTGTAGTGAGAACCAATCCTTTCTGTGTGTGTTTTTCCCATGACATCACCATGCCTGCGTTTCCCACTCTTCCTCGGAGATGCTTTAAATGCTGAGATTAAAATTCACGGTACAGTTTACAAGTAGTCCCTTTGAGTAGGAAGAGCAGAGGGTTAGAAATGGGACACATTGGTATAGTGTTTTAAACATTGTCATCACATTGATAATAGCAATATACCCATCCATCCATCCATTTTCTGAGCCGCTTCTCCTCACTAGGGTCGCGGGCGTGCTGGAGCCTATCCCAGCTGTCATCGGGCAGGAGGCGGGGTACACCCTGAACTGTTTGCCAGCCAATCGCAGGGCACATACAAACAAACAACCATTCACACTCACATTCACACCTACGGGCAATTTAGAGTCTCCAATTCATACATGTTTTTGGGATGTAGGAGGAAACCGGAGTGCCCGGAGAAAACCCACGCAGGCACGGGGAGAACATGCAAACTCCACACAGGCGGAGCCGGGGATTGAACCCGGGTCCTCAGAACTGTGAGGCTGACGCTCTAACCAGTCGTTCACCGTGCTGCCGCAATATACCCATTTAATGATATTTCAGTACAACTTTGTTTTTATTATTGTTAAATGTAAGTCTTTGCTTTGCGGTTGGGTGGGTGTTTGTTGTAATGGTGCCACACCCCCACACACACAGACCCAAAAAAAAAAAAAAAAAAAAAAAACAGTAGTAACAAACAATGAAAATTAGCATTGATCTCGTGGCACTTATATCTCTCAAAATAAGGAATATTGGTACACAAATGCTCTATAAACAACATGCAATATAACAATACTCTCTGGCATATATTCTTCAAAAAAGAGTCATAATAACAACATTTGAGCATGACTCCTACTTTCTTTTTTACTGGAAGTCTGTAGGACTGGTACGTCTCGACCTCAAAGGTCAAAGTTACTTGATGGAATCCAATGGTTAATAATAAATGGGTCAGTTTTTCTCATCCCTACACAACCTGTCGCGCGCTTCCCTACTGTTGTTGATTATTGTTCTCTGTTGGAGTAATATCACTTGATCAAGCCTTTTCTAACATTCCATACTACAAAATAAGGAAATTATTTATGGCTATTGCTGGTATCGGATAGGACCAATATTGGTATCGACCAAAACTCAAGGCTGCAATATCGGTATCGGATCGGTATTGAAAACGTTGTATCCGGACATCCCTAGAAACAGTATTGAAACCATTGACACAGACTCACAAGGACACAGGCAGACAACAGCAGTAGAGCGAGTGAGATGTAAGATTCTGGGACAGGCGAGAGAGTCTTGCAGAGAGAGGGGGGAAAAAAAAGAAAAAAAACGACTTCCTCTGTTGCCATGACGACTGCCTCCATGCAAGCGCTCAATGGGTCTCATGCTCTGTTCACGAATCGCCCACACACGCACAAACATGCACACACGCACGCACACACATAGAATTGAGAGACATGTTGAAACTCCCACACTGCCTGGTAACGTACCTCTCATCCACCCTCCCATCTTCTCTCACTCTTTCCACATCCCCCCATCTTTTGATACATGTTTGTTTGGCACAGTTGCATGACACCTCCCTTAAATATCTGACCAGATTTACACATAAATGCTACTAGTGTTAGAATTCATGCCTCTTTTGTGTATTTCTGTTGTCTGAATGTCTACATTTGGCCAGTGTATAATAAAACCAAAATCACAGAGGCTTAGTGGGAATCAATTGGCTTTAAGAATATGCCAAATAGGACAAGGTCACATGAATATGTATACTGTTGTGTACACATCCACAGTTGGCACACAGGGGAACTATGCCTTGTAGCCTTGTAGCCTTTAGCCTGCCAAGCCAGAGAGTCAGCAAACTTTACGTGAGCACACACAAACACAAACACACATAGCCTTGACCCATAAGACCCACAGCTGAGGGACGTAGCAACCACTTCCAAACAGTGGCACACTATCTGTGAACAAACTGGAATCTGGGAACAAACTATTAAAATGACAGAGAGACATAAATTAGACATGTCCCACTGGCTTTTTCAACTCCTAATTTGTGAGATAGTTCAATTCCAATGTGACATCAAATGGGCAAGATGTTAAACCAGAGGAAATTGTGCACCAATAAACATGACGTGAAAAACAGCAATAGACAACAGTAGCATAAATATTGCTCTTCTCATAATGTCCCCGAACAGCACCAATGTGGAAGTAATGCACCAATACTGCTGTCCAAGGTGCTGATCCCAGAACGAACATGGATATTGAGCGGTTTATTAAAGTGTGGTCACACCTGGTGCTCCCTGAAGAACCTTCAATTATCTGTGTTACATTTATTGCACTCGTATTTGTCTTTCACATCCGAATTTTACTGATGCAAGTGGCGCAGAGGGCTCAGTTCAAAGAGAAAAAAACATCACAGCGATGACATCAAATTAAGTAACTATCTCTGTTCCTTCCATTAGGAAACCTCTGCAATAAATGAGTTCATTGATTCACCCTATTCAGCACTCGCCACAGCAAATCAACCTCTTCCATCTCCCCCTGTCCCCTGCATGTTCTGGTCGAACTCCAGCTATCTGCTAGTATTCCCTCACCGCATCCATAAAGCTCCTCTTTGGTCTTCCTCTTTACTTACGACCTGGAGGCTCCATTTCCAGCATTCTTCTTCAGATATATATCTAATGGCCATCATTTTCACATCCAAATGATTTGGTAAGGTATCTCTGTACTGTACTGACCTTACCATTCCACTGGCCTCCTTTTCATTTACAAATATGGCCCGCTACTACTCTGTCTTGCTGTAACTGATCTTCAATTCCTTGCCTCTCCAGTGCATACATCCACCTCTAGGTTCTCTTCCACCTGCTCCCTAAAAAAAAAAAAAAAAATCAAATAACTCGGCTAAGTCGACTTAAAAAATACGTTGACGCAAAGATTCTGCATCGAAGGTCCTCCAGGACCCAAAAAAAAATAAATAATAAGTTCCGCCGGGAACCATGTTTGCGCCGCCGGATCCCACGTTTCACATTCACACCTAGGGGCAATTTCAATTATCCTACCATGCATGTTTTTTTGGGATGTGGGAGGAAACCGGAGTACCCGGAGAAAACCCAAGCAGGCACGGGGAGAACATGCAAACTCCACACAGGCGGGGCCAGGATGTCCTCATACAATAACACAGCTCCTCCCCTGACACCCTGTCATAAATCCACAAAGACACAATGCAGCTCCTTCTGCATACTGTTGCTCACAAATCTCCATTTCTTGTCTCAAACAGGCCTCCATTACTCTTCCCCAACTTTTTATTGTGCCGAGGCACTACAACTACAGAGCTGTATCAGTCGCAGTTGTATAGCTCTGCACATTTCTTTTGTTCTTAAAATGTGCACCAGCACACTTTTTCTACACTCTTCAGGCATCTTCTCATTCTGTAAGATCCCGTTGAACTGTCTGGTAAAAAAAAATAAAAAAATCCACCTACATCTTCCCTAGGCACTTCTGTACCTCTACCAGTATGTCATCAAGAGCAACATCCTTTCCACTCTTCATGGTCCTCAGAGCTTTCCTCACTTCATCCTTTTGAATCTGGCCTACCTCCTGTTTCACTATTTCCACCCCCTCTGTCTTCTTTTCTATTTTTAATTTTCCTCATTTATCACCTCCTTAAAGTAGTCCTTCCTTTCATCTACTCAGCACAATTTCCTCACTTATCGGTAGATTTCCATCTCTGTCTTTAATCAGCCTAACCTGCTGCAAATCCTTCCCAGCTCGATCATTCTGCCTCACCGACCTTTACAACTCCTTTACTCCTTCGTTTGTGCCCAACCTCTTATTTAACTCATCATGCACTTTCTGTTTGGCCTTGGTCACTTCCCTCTTCACCCTTGGTCACTTCCCTCGCCTACCTTTCCTTGTACACCTGTCTGCTCTCTTCAGTTCTGTCACTATCCCATCTCTTCTTTGCCAACCTCTTTTTCTGCACACTCGTTCCACCATCAAGTCCCTTTATTGTCTCTTGTCTGCCCATGAGATACACCAAGAACTTTCCTCCATGTCTCCCTTATCACTGTTGCTGTATCAACCCAATTAACTACCAGTTGTTCAAGATAACCCAGAGCTTTTGTCATCTCCTTCTTAAAGTCCCCACAACATTCCTCCTTTCTTAACTTCCACTATTTGATCATCTGCTCTACCTTCCCTCTTTTCCTTTTTCTCACTCCCATAGACATCTTATGCATAAACATTGATGCTTTCTGGCTGTGCTCTCGCCTGTCACCACCCAGTAGTTTCCAATCCCTCTCAGGTTGCATCGTCTCCAGGCCTCCGCTCTCGTATGTCACCTTGTGTTCCTCTCTCTTTTGGAAATAAGTGTTCAGCACAGTCTTTTCCTTCCCCATTGCAAAATCCAACACCATCTGTGCTGCCAAACTTCCATTGACCATAAACAAAATTAATTGTGGAGCTTTTATTATTGGGCTATATTTTGCAATACAGTGAATGCTTGCATGCTGGCGATTCACCATTTGCAAACTCACCTACTCACTGTAAAACCGAAGAACCATTTGTTGAGAGCCTCACAAATTCCTCACCAATTTGTGCTTTCTATAATGCCACAAGATGCCACCAAAATGCCCTGGTCCATCTAAAGCAGCATGTTAGCGGAAGAGTAGCAAGAGTTGGCCATCAACTGCCAGCTGCTAGCTAGCTGGCTTGACAGTGAACATAATGTGATGGAAGTTTCGAGTAGCGGTCCAACAGGCAGGCTAGGCTCCTTTCGGGGTTGACGCCAACAGGGCAGGGGGGTAAACTTCACAAGATGTCGCAGAGAAAGGTTGGAAGTGGAAGACATTAACATGCACACCAGCGTCCTTGCACTTGGAAAACAAATAATCTGTAAGTCATTTATTTTTTAGGATAATGTAGAAGGATGGGTTTGAAATGATATTTAAGTCTTTAGTGATCATAGTTATATTTAGGGTTAATACTACTAATAATGCCCATTATATTTAAAAAAATAATTGAGAGCAGGCATCAATTACTTGCAGATTTTTGCTCTTTGCTTGGTCCCTTTCCTCCAAGAATAGCGTGGGTTCACAGTACTGTATACTGGAGTAGAATGCTACTGTTGCCTCGCGATTGGGGTTATGTTTTTATATTCAGAGATAGGTGGTCCAAAGGTTTACGAAACATTTCTCTCAAGCATTGCTTTGATAATGACAGTGATTAATTCCACACCACAATCCAATCTCACTTTGTCACTGTTTGCAGGTGTTGTATTTGATAGGTGCTAATTCAAGGTCAAGTTGGAACATTGCTCTCTCCCTCCGCTGCACTCACTGACGTGCAACGCTGTCACACCAAAATGACACCAGTCTTGCTGCAAATGGAAAAGTGAGGAAGGAATTGATGAAAATGTCATTTTCTTGCAATAAATGTCCTTAGTTAACCAAACATCATACAGACTGTATGTACACACAATCGAACTAGATATGCAATATGACGAAAATCAAATGGCCTGGAGTGCTAAAACATAATCAGCCGCATTCTTATTGATTTCAGTGTGTTGGTGCATACCTGGTCAAAATTAGACAGACGCCCTGTGGGCACTCGAGCAGCCAGCATCTCTCAGCTCTCCTACTGTGAGTTGACATTGATGATCATTGAACCACAATCTCACCTTGAACACACACCACCTGTGCAAACAGGAACCAATCTCACAGTAGATAGAAGTTGCACTACAGCTAGAAGAACAAAATTGTGACTCTGAACGGGTTTGCAGTGATGCAATTGCAAAATGCAGTGCCTGTGACTTTGTGACTGGCTCACTGAGGAGAATAAAAAGGGTACTGATGCTGTTATCCCATTAAAACACAGATTAGAGGCACAAAAGGGGAACATTTTGTCACTGTCCAGTCAAAGAAATCTACAATTTTTACAAGTTTTTTTCTTGTTATCTGTGAGAATATGTATGTTGTTTTTGTTTGGATTAAAATATAAAAAATATTGGTATGCATGGTACATGTTCAAGAGCACATCATACAGTAACGAATCACTTATGAGCATCTTCCGTATCAAACTATATCATAGTCTCTAGGCCTAGGTCTCTAGGAGGGGAATACAATCATTGTTGTGGGATTCATATTACTAATAGCTGTTGCTGTTATTGTTGTCATTTGCTCCAAATGTACATGTTACATGTTAACTACTGTTGTGAAAATAATATACAGTAACATGCATTTTGTCCATTTCCAAGGAAAAGTTATTTTAAGTTAACATGAAAATAAAATCAAACCAATAACAATTTGGACAACTAAAAAAAGAACAAGCCACTTAATGTAAGTAGTATTTACTTTATTTTTATTTATTTTTTTATTTTTAGGAAATTACTATTATAGTATAGGGTTTACTAAATCCTATGCTCTAATATTCCTTTTCAGTTTCATAACGAAAAAAAATATTGTCTGATCATTTGAACGAGTTTGCGAATTTGTCGAAGCACTGTACACAACTCTCGCCTCAAGAGTTTTCCTGCCGAGTACACAGGTCTTTTCGACACTAAAGTAAAGTATTTGTGGTTGCTGTGACAATTCCTTGTCATTAAAAATGTTGATGGTGCTGACGGTTGTAAATGAGAGGGGTAAAACAACCAACGTGTTCGAAATGTGCTGAATTTTCTGCTACAAAAACACAAAATAGTATGTCTACACGGGAATGGGAGACAAGGGGCCATGCTCCACCGACTGCTCGGTAAAATACGGCATTACATCATTTCCGCTGTTATTCCGTCAGCGTGGGAATGACTACAGTAGTCACTAAACATAAAAAAATAAAATACTGAAATATATATATAGCAAGATGTTAGATCAGCTAATAGGCTTAATCAACTTTGTGTCATCTCCTCTAGTAGTGACTTGGGTGAAAAGGACAATGTTACAGACTCTCGCTTTTTTTTTTTTCATGTGGTGGGAGTGGCTATGTAAATTTTAAAGATCTTTTCGAGGCCGAGTGCAAGTGAGGTGACATCCCAAGAGTTTGCCACTGTGAATGACGTAGTCCATCTGTCTTTAAAAAAAAAAAATCAAACATGGACCTTCAGCACAAACGTTATCCCACCCCTGGTATATGGAGCACTGTCATTACTGTGCACTAAAGTCCAACATTTGCCATTCTAAGCCTTCAAAACGGGCTCCCACAAAAATTGCAAAACAATATGTTACTTTCTTAAAACTCCTAAATTTATTAGCCCCCATCAACACTTTTGATTGACAAAAAGGGACACACATGCCCTGTAATTGACTGGCAAACATTCGAGGGTGTGCCTTTCACCCAAAGTCAGCTGAGAGAGATGCGAGCCCACCCAATATAATTTATTGGAAAATAAGGAAAAGTGCTATGGAAAATGGATGGATGGATGGAATGGGAAATGCAAATTTATTTTGTAATTTATCTCATACTTATCGGCCACCGCACCCCAGTGTATTAAAAAAAAACTAATACACATGGAAATCAAACAGACACAAACCCACACACACCTGTCGATCAAAGTTGGAGGAGGCATAGCTATTTTCATTCAAGCTGAAGATCCCTGGACTCTGACTATTGATTCTCATTTAGTGTGTGTTTAATTCCCAGCCAGAGTACGGCTGCCACAGTCGCCACTTCCTACTGACTTTATCGACCACATCATTCTCCATCTGAGCTCACTGTGTGTGTTTTCTCTCTACCTCTTTCACACTGCACGCCTCAAAGCATTTTATGGATAAGAGCTACGCTATCACTGTGAAATGAGCATTCTTTACATCCCAAGCCCTTTTCACATTAGAGTGAGTATGATTGGAAATGCTCTTACAGTATTGGACTTCAATAGAATATACAATGTTCCCTCGCTACATCGCGGTCCACCTATTGCAGATTAAGTGCATTGCAGACTTTTTTTCCCCCATATTCATATCACACATAATTTAGCATATCGCAGGATTTTGAGTGTATGTTGTAAATTTTTTTGTGGTAAAATAAATGATTCATAGCCTAAAACATTAAAATAATATTTTTTTAAAAAACACTATGTAAGACTATGGTAGAGGTTAATAGGAGTGTGGCGAAGATTAATAAGAGTCTGGGAGGTTCATACAGCTTATATATATATATATATATATATATATATATATATATATATATATATATATATATATATATAGGTGGCCGCTACTTCGTGGATTTCACCTATTGCAGATGGGGTCGGAAACCTAACCCCCACAATAAAAGAGGGATTACTGCTTGCTTTGAAAACTAGTGATTAACCATTAAACTCAAGACAATGTCAGGGTGCATCTTTTTTGACAGTTAAGGAGAGCTGAGTAATGCAATCATGTGTTCCAAAGCAGGGGAGTATGGAAAACTGCCTGCGAGTGAAAGGCTTAAAGTTAGCATGAGATCACATGCCACTTAGGACTCAGTCTTGTGACTTAAATCCCATGTTAAGACGCCTGTATTCTGTCTGTCTGGCTGTCTATCTGGCTGGCTGCAGAACGAGCAACAACTTGTTGCTCAGGAAAACAGCTGAGAAGAGAGAAAATAAATGTTCTGTGCAATTTTCTGAAAATGTGCACGAGTGTACAAAAAAGAGGGTTTGGCTTTTGACACACCGCTGGAAAAAAATCCAATCGCAGCGCAAGAGAAAGAAAAACACTCTTTCTTCTCTGCAGAGGTGGGACCAAGTCAAGCCCTCGAGTCCCGAGTCAAGTCCCAAGTCCTACACTTTCGAGTCCTTTCGAGTAATTTTACTAACAAAACAAAACTATATTTGAATGTATGTAATATTTATATTTAATTGATATGCAAATATTTTGTTTTTTCCATCAAATTGCTTGAATGGTGATGAAATAAATACTAAACTCAAATTGAAATAAACAGACAATAATCAGGCATAAAGAAAAGTTGTGGTTTATTCTTGTTGATAACTGGACACATCTTTGGTTCTAAAATCTGTCTGAATATAATATGTACATATTTGTATGGCTATATAATCATTCATCACATAATTAGAAATGTTACAAATTATGGACATTGGCAATATTATATATATATATAAATATATATAATATATAATATATATATATATACTGTAGATCAGCAGATCAAAATAAAATATGTTTATCTTGGTTATATTTCACATTCTTGAAAAACACAAGGCATTGTTATTAAATTTTGAATATACAGTATGTTAAAATCTATCCTGAGTATAAAAATATTATGAATGTTTTCATATTCCTCTAATTGCATTTATAAATAAAATATTTGGTAAAACTCGATTTTTAAAAAGGCCGCTGTAATTACACACGTGTGATTGTTGATTTGGTAAGAAAGGCCAGCAGTTGCAGACTGGAGCCTCTTTTCAAAATATGACATAATATATTACTTATCCACTGTAGTTTTGTTGAATTTGGAGCAGAGCTGCTTTGGATCATCGCAAAGGAAATATTGAACATTCTCTATTTGCAGTCAGTAGAAAGGGGACGGAAAAGATAAAGAGACAAAACAATCGAGTAAAGAAAACCAAAGAGTGGGTGAGAGACTGCGATGGAAAGGTCAAAAGAAGTGACACCCAACACGGATTGAAGACCTGAACCTTTAGCAAAGATATTCTCTCATTTGCTGCACTCGCTCTGTGCATGTGTTCATTGAGTAACTGCGTCTCCATGGTTACAGAAGCGGGAGTGCAAAAGACATGAGTGACATTGTCTTTGACAGGCACACGCAGCCTGGTCTATTGTTCTTTCACCATCTTTCTTTGCATCCGTCCATTCCTGCAGCTCTAGCCCACCTGCAGCCAAAACGAGCTATCGGGGAGGGGGAAGCATCAACAAGCTCTCTGCAAACACACCAACTTTGTGTGGAGTAATGTACACGAGGTCGCCCACGCGCCTGGAGCCATTACTGCGATCTGAAGCAGGAGGAGCATGTCCCGCCTTTGTCCGTATCTAACTGGGGGGTGATGGTATCCTGGACCTCCGATTGGAGCATGTCGTTCTCACTGGAAATTATGTGTTTCACCAAGCAGTTAGCTGCCTCGTCAATGTTGATGTTTTCCTAAGCATGGAGAAAGGGAGCGGATCAAGCAATAATATATCAATGCAAAGTAATTTGTTATAATGTGACTTCAATGAATAAATGTCTAACTTATTGACACAGTTAGTACAGTTGAACTTCTAACGCCATGACACTCCCGATATTCCTTATTTGACCCACATTTTCCCCCAAAAAATAAAAATAAAAATTGTTTTGGAAAAAATGATTAGAAAAAAAAGAGAAGCCTCAACAAGGCTTTATTGTTAAGAGAATCAGAACATGAGAAGAAGAACATGCACTGGAAGTTGCCGTCTTAGGCCCTGTTTTTATTTTTTATGTAAAAAGTCTCTTTCTGGTTTATTAACATTGTTTGTTATCTGGCTGGTAGGCTCGTGATTAGTACATCTGCCTTGGTGAGGCTCTGAATTTGAATCTCGGCTTCCATTGTGGTGTTTGTACGTGCCCTACGATTGGCTGGCGAACATCTGACAAAGCTGTCATCCTCTTTTCAACGGTTGCTTACCTCAGGTGTTAGAATGGCCGTCAAGAAAAACGGCCTGGAAAAAAGAAAAGCGCCTCTACCTTGGACTCCTGGTGCTGCATCATTAGAGGGTGAACGAGTTTGCAGAGGGCTGCATGATGATACAGTGTAAGGCTTTTTGAAGCAGAAGTGAGCCATTTACCAGATGTGCAATTACATTCCAGAATGGGCGATTCTCACCCTAATCGAATCCAATGACTACTTGCACAAAATCAGCAAAAAAAAAAAAAAAAACACATCACAAAAAGTAACAACAACAAAAAAAATGTTGCAAATCCAAACAAGGTTTAAAAATCCAAACAAGGTTCATTTTCCAGGTGCTGTTCTTGATTTTCTTCACATTTATTTGACATTGTTTATATTTATGAGGCGGCACGGTGGACGACTGGTTAGAGCGTCAGCCTCACAGTTCTGAGGTTGAAGGTTCAAATCTCGACGGTGGGTTTCCAGTGTTGAGTTTACATGTTCTCCCTTGCTTGTGTGGGTTACTCCAACGACATGCATGTTGGTTAATTCAACTCTAATTTGCCCTGTGATAGGCTTCAGCAACCCTAATTAGGACAAGCAGTCTAGAAAATGGGCTGGATGGATAATTAACCAATCATTTAATAGAATAAGTAATCATCAAAAAATATGTAATTCTTTTTCACTTTATTATCTAAAAAAATCAATTAATCAATTATTTAATGAGTTCACTGAATGCAAAATCAATAAAAATGTCAAATAGCAAATTTACTGCTCCTAAGTATATAATCGGAGGGCCAGATTAAAGAATGGAGGGGGCAGCCATACTTTTCTCCCTTCTGAACAAATTGGTTCCATTACAATGTAAGCATTTTTTTTTCCCAAAAAGTTGGTCTGATTGATACAGGTAGACAGTGGTGGTGCAAAACTGATACAAATACAAAATAAAAGCACTTGCAAGAAGCATGGAGGAGACACTCAACACGGAACTAATCGCGTTGTAATCGGCCAACCAGACTGACTCTTGGCTCCTGACGTCACTCACTCGTCAGCTTCAAAACAGGAATGTACTACAATTTGTGTGCGTGTGTGTGTGACTTTCGGCTTAATTACACTTTTAAAGACAGTTTATTCCTTGACATTCTGTTTAATTTTGTTTCATTATGTTTTTATGTTTATATTCTACAATAGTGCCATTTTTCTTTTTTCAAAACATGGGAACATTTTGGTTGTTGGAACGGATACATCCCATTTCAATTCATTTCTATGGGGAAAATTGATCTGATATACAGTGTAGTACAGTACAAAAGACTCAAGTATTTTTATGTTTCAGGCAGGCGATGTTCGGCCAGCGAAGTTTTGGGTCCTTCGTGGCTTGCTATCGAGATAGAGTCCAAAACAGTAACCCCCGATTTAGGAACGCTTCGATGTTTTAACGTTTCCATTTACGAACCGCGGACCAAACAAAGATACTGCCCGATGGTCGAACCTTGTTGCAGTGGGCAAACGTTTCCCTCATCACTTCTGTGCCAGGCGGTGCAGCCATTTTGTGCCGGGCGGTGCACTCAATGTGGGGAGGCGGATCACGTTCAGCCGCTGGCTCACAAATACAGCGCAGTACGGAAGAAACAAGTCCGTAATTGCCATTAGTGGGCAAAAACGGGCAGCACGGTGGACGACTGGTTAGCAGAGCTCTGGGGATCCTGGGTTGAAATCCGGCCTCCCCTGTGTAGAGTCTACAAGTCTACCCATGCCTGCGTGGGCTTTCGCTGGGTACTCCGGTTTCCTGGTAGGTTGGTATGGTAGGTTAATTGAAGACTCTAAATTGTCCGTAGGTGTGAATGTGAGTACGAATGTTTTTTTGTTTTTTTGGTCTATGTGAGCTCTGCGATTGGCTGGAAACCAGTTCAGGGTGTACCCCGCCTCTCGCCCAGAGTCAGCTGAGATAGGCGCCAGCACCCTCGCAACCCTAGCGAGGATAAGCGGCACGGAAAATAGATGGATGGAAGGGTGTGTGTGTGTGTGTGGGGGGGGGGGGGGGGGGGAATGAAATTTTTGTTGCTTCTGACAAAGGAGTGGCGTACCTTTCGAAAGGGCCAAGAAAATCTGGACGAAGTTGAAAAGCTGTCGCTCTTTTGGATAAACGAAAAACAACTAGCAGGTGACGGCAGTTCCGAGACTATTCTTTGCGAGGAGGCGAGGCACTTACATGCTGCAAGTGAAGAAGTCACGGGAAAGTGGATTTTATTGTTTATTCGTCATAACTGTAGCAACACGGTTGTTAACGTTCAAGGGTTTTGTGATTTCCGACCGGCGCCAAAGGGACCCGCGACCCTGATTGGGTGTCGGCTGCGCAGCCGCTTATGAATGAGGTGGACACGTGGTTAGTCAAGAGATTTTTGATCAGTCAACCCTTGTCATGTTTGATTTACAGTACTGCACAGCTTCATATTGTGTTCAAAGTGTACATACAAGCTTTTACTAAAATAGTAACTTTTGTCGAGGCTGGGACCAATTATTTATGTTTCTATTATTTCTTATGGGAAAATGATGTTCAATGTGCTAACGTTTCAATTCATGTGCATAGTATACGAACGGCTTAAACTTGGAAGTCAAGGCACCGCTGTATTTTGATATATTGAAATGATATATTTTTCTTACAGCTGTTAGATTGGATCTCGTTCGCTTGTGCAGGTGTGCCAAGTGACCGCTGGGTGTTTCAGTGTGTGCGTGTCTACGGGCACGTCTTGTTCTATTTTCCTCCCTTACCACCGGGCTGTGACATTCCTGCAGCACATCACTCGTGACATACTGGGCTTTTGCGGTCGTGTCATTGTGTCAGTTCAAGTCATACACACCTCACATAAGTCCACGTTTTTCTCTAGAGTCAACCTGACTCATAGCTTCCTGAGCAGATATTTGAGCAGAAGACAGATAAAAACAATAGACTGATTCAATTAATAAATAACTGTGTGTGTGTGTGTGTGTGTGTGTGTGTGTGTGTGTGTGTGTGTGTGTGTTTTTTTTTTACCTTAGCCGATGTCTCAAAACATCCCACAAAGCCATTCTCCTGGCAGAACTGCTCCATCTTTATTCCATTATTGGTGAGTACATCGCGTCCCTGGTCACATTTGTTAGCCAGGAGCACCGTGGCCACATGCTTCCCATTGGCTAGTGTCACTTTAGAATCCAAGTCCTCCTTCCATTTGGTGACTGCCTCAAAGGAGGCGGGCCTTGTCACATCGAACACTATGAAGGCGCCCATTGCCTCGCGGTAGTACACGCGGGTCATGTTGCCAAATCTCTCTTGACCTAAAGAAGATAGTAACAGTACGTACAAACAGACATTTGGATCAATGTTATATTCTAATTTGACATCATTTTGATTGAACTATTGCCACTGAATTGTTTTAAAGTTGTGTTTCAAACTCAATTTAACTCAACTTAAATTTTGACCAGATGTGTAAAAACTAAGTTTGTTACACTTCAGTTTAAGTTAAAGGTTTTGCTTTTTTTCAGACTAAAAAATGGCATTCACAAGCAATGAAAAGCCATTTTGTGTGTTCAAATATGCTCAAATGCAGTCAAACAACTGTGTGCGGTGTGAACATGCATGCATGCATGCATGCATGCATGCATGCATGCATGCAGATTGGATCATGGGACAAAAAGATTCAAAGAGCATTGTAAAAAGTTCAACGTGTTGTGGCATAAGGAGTGCGCATATTAAACGAAATGGGTGATAAAATCGACCGTTATATCTGTTTAAATATGTTGTTGGAAGTTTGATGAATTCATATTTTAACATGAAGTCTGTTTCATTTACGTAAGACAATGGGTGTCAAACTCTTTTTTGTCTCGGGCCGCATTGTAGTTATGATTTCCCTCAGAGGGCCGTGAGAACAGTGAAACCCTATAAATGTTTAATCATCACCAATATGTATTATTACCATTACACAACAAATTGAGGGCTAACTAGTTTTGAAATTAGAAGTTTTCACAGTTCTGAGAACCGGGGTTCAATCCACGGCCCCGCCTGTGTGGAGTTTGCATGTTCTCCCCGTGCCTGCGTGGGTTTTCTCCGGGCATGCATGAATTGGAGACTCTAAATTGCCCGTAGGCATGACTGTGAGTGCGAATGGTTGTTTGTTTCTATGTGCCCTGCGATTGGCTGGCAACCAGTTCAGGGTTCTCTCTCTCAGCTGCGGTTCCATCCAACCCGAGACCCGAATGAGGACAAGCATGAATGGTGAACGGGGTGATCGATCATTGCCAACAGTCTCTCAAAACAGTCACACTGTCTTCTTTATTCTGTCCCGTTCCCACAGGAACAGAAAGAGGCCTTCCCCAAACTGTTCCCACCAAGTTGGAATGATCATTCAAAATATGAAAAAATGAAGAATTGATTGTGAAGGAGCCAATGTTCTCATACTTTTGTGGCGCTAACAGGAGAAGTGGGATGAAAGGTTGGTGTGTCCACCTCTGTGCTTGTCGTAAAGGCAAAAAAAAAAAAAAAGAATCTTTGATAAGCCCCGTTGGAATGTTGAACGAACATTTCTTTTCCCATCCTTGACTTCAGTTAGTGCCTTGGAAGACATTTACAAAGCCTCTCAACATATAACTAAAGCTCCTTTTATCCACTCATTGTTACTTAAAGGCATGTCTAACACAAGTCGTAATTGTTGACATTTAGTCACTTGTTGACAAGTGTTATTAGAAATCCAGAGACTTGTTGTGGAGTCCACCCTGCAAGGAGTGTCTTCTAAGAGGGCAAATCTTAAAGGTCCCATATTTTATGAAACCAACTTTTTCTAGTACTTGAGATGTTATATTGGCTCAGTAAATTATAAATTAAAAGCATCCAAGCATTCCTGAGTCCCAGACATTTTTCCTCCGAGAGGCCTGAAATCAGGTCATTCGAATTTCTCAAGCTTGTCTACTGTACATCACGAGCGAAGATCTCCGCCTACCTCTCCGCTGCCGAGCCAGCGCTGTCACGGAGGCAACCAATCAGAGGAAAGGGGGCAGTCTGAGCCAAATACGGACAAAGCTGATACAAAACCGTCTCAAACAGAAGTGGCTGTCAGAGGGGCCTTTTCTGGACACTAATATGACAAAACTAAAGTGGGTTTTGAAATAAAATTGCAATTTCTCTACTAAGTCCAAGACTATAAAGTCGCTCTATGGAGGTCTAAATAGCCAAAATATGGAACCATTAAGGATCAATCTTTGTCTATACCCGTTTTGACACTACTACTATTATTATTATTATTATTATTATTAGCTCCATAGCTTATCCAGGCAGGCATCAAGTGTTATTGAATGGCTCATATAAAAACAATGATTATTTTGTTACTACTGCTACATTACACATTTAGCAATGCCATAATGACTACCACCACAAAATTATGAGCCCTTGCACAATATATTGAGATCCAATACAAGAGCAATATCTAAAATGTTTAAAGGAAAAAGGTAATAATTGACAGTTTTGATAGGTCCGTATTTATTATTGAGGTAATCATCTTAATAAGCGCTGTGCCTAATATTTTGGTTACCTCAATTTGTTATACGAGAGAATAAGAAGAAATATCAGACATCACTCTACTGATGACGATATCCCCAATGCAAACTACAACCACAAAATTATATATATATATATATATATATATATATATATATATATATATATATTATATTATGTCAAGGAAACCAAACATTATTATTTTTGTAAAGGCAAAACATTTGACAGCCCTTCCAGGGATCTTATTATATTGTGTAGGTAATCATAATTTTATGGCTGGTTGTGTATAACTGGAATGTCTCCTGCCTGAGTTAATAAAAGTCAAAGGTTTGCTTGGTAGTTAGCAGGCTAATTGCTAGTTTATGGAAGTGGATGAACACATTTTGGCTACCATTCAGATTTTGGGGGTGGATGTGATGTGATGTGATGTTTTAACAGAAAACTGTGATGTAGCAGTTATTCAAACTTTGTAACTACGAAAACAGGATGATATATTCCCTGTAAGTGCATCATGGATTGGTTTTAAAGTGATTCAGAACTTGAAGTTGAAGAATATCAAAGTGGCCCTTGCATCCTTCAGGTTTTCTCTATGTGGCCCTCAGAGGAAAATGTTTGAACACCCCTGTTCTAAAGGATGATCCCACCAAAGTGAAGGACCCCATCACAAAGAGATCGCACTAGTTCTCGCACAACTAACTGAGTAACCTGATAAAAGGCTACGCAGAACTTTTACAGTTCTCCCCCGCCCCCCAAAAAAAGGGCGCAACAAACACTGTCAGTATCCAATAGGCTGGGCCTCAAATCTGGCTCACATGAGGCAGAGACACATGACCGCTTGTGCTTAGCAGAGAAATTGCAGCGGTGGGCCGTCAGCAGCAGGTCAACCTCAGCCGACACTCACGTGAGATGAGCCTGCTGCTGGAACCTTTGGTTCTGTTCTCTCAGCCACAAACCGTCATTCATTATCAGAACAACTCAAGTCCAACGTGAAGAACTGAGGACTTTTCTCGTCGTTTGTACTGCTGTTATTACCGTGGAGAGTGCTGTGTTAAATACAGCGAGGGGGGGGGGGGGAAATCCAAAGAAAGCAAGCTTAAATAATTAAACAAAAGAAAAATAAGAGCACTTCACATCAAGGATGGACTTTAGGGCCAATGCCGTTTGTTGGGCTTGTGTCAAATTCATGTAGAAGCTTACATAAAATGGCATACTGTCTGTTTCACAGCTTCTTTGCATCTCAGTGAAGATTTGTTGGCATAAACTGGTAACTTTGCAGAGGTTAATTCTTTCCAGAGCTGTATATGAATTGTGCATTTTCCACGGAGGAGATGCCACTTATGTGTGAAACAAGTGTAAACGTGCAAGGTGGCACAGTCACGTTTATAGCCATCCCCTCCCTCCTTGCACATCACATGTGCACCACATACAGTAATGTCATTTGCGAATACTGTACTCCATTGAAGAAAATAATCCCATTCCATAGCAGATTGTTTAAGGTTTAACATGGATTTCATTTGAAACAAATGTCTCTGAGATGTAATGTGATGCTTGGTGAAAAAGATAAAAAATGCTATTTAGCTTCATGATTTGGTCAAAGCATTATATGCATTTATTTTTAAATAACCACGTCAAACTTGTGCAAAACACTATTTGAAGGCACTTCAGATATTCCCTTGACAATACGGTATATAAACATTATTTCTAACAGTTGGCCATCCAGTGTGTATGGAAAAGTACAAGTAGAAAAGTGCAAAAGTGGAAGAGTGGTACCTGCGATGTCCCACAGCTGGAGGCGCACAGTCTCCTGGTCCAAGTTGAGCACTTTGAGGGCAAAGTCCACCCCGATTGTGGCTCTGTAGTTTGGGCTGAAGTTGTGGTGCACATAGCGCTTGATGATGCTGGTCTTGCCCACGCCCAGGTCTCCTATGACCAGGATCTTGTAGAGGTGCTCCTTGGCGTGGTTGTTCTGCATGGCGGGCGAGGGCCGAGCATGAATCCACTCGAGTGGAAGTGGCCGCGGGACGGAGTGAGGTGAAGAGTCAGGAGTGGGCTAGTGAGGAAAGGGGAGGTGAACTTGGACTGGGAGGGGAGGGAGGGGGCCGGCGAAGGCGGTTGGACCTTGTGACGACGCGGTGGGGCAGCCTGGGTGGATGCACCGTCCCACGGTATGCGCCTCAAGGCGGGAGATCACATAAAACTACGGGAAAAAATAAAGAAATGCCTACCGGCCACGACATGATGTTGGAGCTACAGATGCGTGTTTTAAAGACTTCAAAGTAGAAGTACTGATTTTTACAATTATGTGAACTCGTTCCTATTTTTATTTAACAAATAAAAATACAGCGATTGGCCAGGTTGACTGTACCACACCTACCCTCTCTCACCCAAAGCAAGATGGCCTCCTAAAAAAATGTAAAAGTTGATCAAATTAAATATCCAAAGGCAACGTAGTGTCTCTACGACAAAACACTAGAAAGACCTGTGTGATGCAATGCAGTTTTTTAATTAAATTCATACTGCTCAGACACATCATCTTTTTGTTATGCATCTTGGATTGCATCTCATTACATCACGTATGTGCAAATTCACAATAACTTGTTTGTATTTTGTCATTTGCTTGCATACTACAACAGTGAGTGTAGTATGCAAGCAAACAAAAAAATGCAGATCATGCTACAAATTCTAGTCTGATAATTGATGCATACATATTGGCACTGTGCTTTTTGAAGCTTTTTAAGCATTTCCAAAGGTTACTTAACTTAGTGTAATTTGTTTGGAGGAGAAGCATGAAATAATCACAAGTCTTAAGCTCACAGTTTAGTCAGCTGTCCAGCTTTAAGAAGCCACAAGGAAATGTAATGTAACAAAGTGGAACAAAAACAAAAAAACTGCATTGATCAAAACTGTTCCAGTAATTTGTAAAAAGCAGTTAGATTTCAAGCACAACATTATGTATAAAAGTGTTTTCTTTTTAAACAGATTTTTATCTCCCTTTATTATGATTATGAAAGGTGCATATGATTTAAAACTGATTCAACATCCACCATACTTCCCTGAGACAAACAAACAATAACCTGACAGGCAGATATTATAAACCAAACCCACTTGGTCATTCCCTTTACACAATGACAGCTTCACATCTCTAGGCACAACCCAGACTAAAAGTGCACAAATCATAGACGAGAAACCAATTGGATTCGTAAAAACATTCCATCCATTTTTTAAATTATGCCCCACTTTTCAAGTCGTAGTTCACAAGTGCAGCCAAAAGTAAAACCAGCATACTTGTGATTTCCGTTTAAGAATACTGTTAAGGCATTAATTAAACTGTTAACCCACACATGCACTGAAAAATCACCGAGGGTTGAAAATGCAGCCTGAATGAGAAATCCCACTAGCGCTTACTTAGAGTGCAAATCCCCCCCCAAAAAAAATATTATTACTTTTTTTTTTTTTTTTTTCTTTTAAAAGACCTCTAGAGGCTGGGGATGGGCTTGGCTGCGACTGCAATGCTCTCGATGGAACACTCGTCACTTCCCCGGCGGATTCGGAAGTAGCCGTTCTCTCCCCAGCCGGTGCCCCAGCTATTCTTGACAAGCCAGTATTTCTGGCCGGTCATGTGACAGCGGCCGTAGCCCACCAGCAGCACGGCGTGGTTGGTCAGCTCGAAGGGGTTGAAGGAATCCAAGATGCCCGTGTGGTGGTAGATGCCCTCCTTGTAGTACATGAAGTCTGGGTACACCTGCAAAGAATGTGTTAATGTATTCTCATTGGCTGGATTTTAGGGGTGGGCGATCTGTATGACCTTCGATATAATCTTGACCGTTGCTTTGATGATGTGGAATTTTATATTTTCGAGTATTCATACTCTCGAAAAGAAAACAACCAAACGGGTCCATGGAAGGCATAGGACGAAGACAGAAAGGAGGATGCGCATAAAAGTCCTCATTCGGCGAATCAACGGACATAATTCAGTAATGTGACTCAGTGGAAAGCAAAACAAACTCGCTGTCAAAATCCGAGCAACCTTTTCAGGAGTTTAGCAGCTTACAAGTGGATGAATTGTCACTATGGACCTCAACGGAACGCATGTGACGTTTTCTGTTGGCCAACGGGAAAATGACACAGGTCGCCCCATGTACGTGCTGGCTTCCCAAACGCGGCCAGTTTAAAAGTGAAGTGAATAAAGAGAATATACGGTGCTGTTTCGGAGGATCTATTCATTTTAAATAACATTTACAAAGAAAACTGCGATGTCAAAGTCATCCCGACTGCTGGTGAGGCTAAAGGAGGAGCTAGCAATGTTTTTCTGTAGATATATGAAGAACTTTACAAAATAAACAAGAGCTGTTGTTCTGACACGCTGTGTCTATCAATAAATGTCCTGGGAAGTAGGAAGAGACTGACACAATTTTTTAAGGATATTATCAAATAAACTATCGTAAAACAACAGAAAATAGAGATTTTTTTTCTCCCCATATCACCCACCCCTACTGGATTTACACTGCAAATTGGCAAGTGGTTCCGCTCTGCTTCCCAGTACAGGGGGTGGAATTACGTTCTTACGACCGCAAATAATCTGTCTGTCTATCTATCTATCTATCTCCGGCAGTAACGTTTCGTAACAGACACATCAATTAAATGCTCTTCCACTAGATGCCAGAAGGCAGGATTAACCCGTGTAACTGCCCGTTGCTATTCATACATCACTTCATTATACAACACTGTAGTACTGTTACTTTTGCATTGCCTATTTTGGCATTATACCTACTTATGCCTGCTCTGCATCATGTACACAGCAATCCCATTGCATATCCTCAGGCTCTCAATTAATGAACTATGTACTTGGAAGAAAGACAAGAATAGTTTATACCTCAAAGGCCACTGCCATGGGGCCATTCTGGACCAGTTCCAGCATCATGGCAGCCTCACTGCAGCCGCCATAAAATCCTCCCACATAGCTGTATTCTGCTACGTAAGTGCGGCTACAGTTTTTAGGGACCCTGCAGGGAGTGTCCTTTCCAACATATGCAAAGCAGGACTCATCCACAATACCAAAGTCTTGGATGTACTTTCCAATCAGGTATGGAAAGCCACCATCACAACCTGAAATATGAGAGAGGAAGAAATACTTGAGGCCCTTCTTGGGTCAAAGATGAGACATTTAATAACTGCCCAGAAGTAATACAAAAGTAGAACACAGCCTGTCGTCGCAATCCCCAACAATTAAAACCAACCACCAACTAATTTCATCTCCTTGTACAATTCACCCATGAATACCAAAGTCAAATTCAGGACCTTAGGTTTAGCAATACTACACGATTGCAGTAGTACTTTAGCTTAAGCAATGCTGCTTCGTAACAGGCCTCTGAAACAGTTACGATACCTTGAGAATATTTAGAGCAGGAGACCACTTGTTGGGGGCTGAGTATGGGAGCCTCACTGTTGTTGGTTAAGATTCGGATGCGAGCCTCGAGTATTCCCATGGAGGCGAAGGAGTAGCAGCTACCGCATGAAGCTGGAAAAAGGAATTGTTTTTTTATAATTAAATAAATCTGTGCAGGATAGTAAAATTAGCCTTCAAAGACTATTACATAACATAATATAAGAAACTACAATAAACTATAGTCACTAAAGTTTACTGTAGTTTCTGGTTACTTTTGGTGTCACAAAATCGTAGTGTATACCCTCTGAATCTAAGAAAGGTCTTGAGATACTCATACCGTTTGTTGCAATACATCTTAGTAAACAATCCTTTTAAGGATGGTAGACAAAAAACAAAAAGAAAAGGAACAGACTTTATTGAAAAATCGATATGAGTGGCACCAAGGTGAAAAGGCAACAGGAAAATGATTTGCAGTAAATTTGCAGTAAATTTCCAAGTCGACACCGTTTACCATCAAATGTAAGAAACTAGCTCTCTGACATAAAATAATTAGCAGAAATAAATGAGGTCAAAACAATCTCTGCGGTGACACCTGCCCACGGGAAACAGGATGTTAAGAAATTTTCCTTTGTGAATCGAAGTGAACCATCAATGAGCATCCACATGACTTTACAGTCTCGTGCGCTGCAGTAGAACACAAAAGCTTAGAGGGGTTCCAGTCAAACACTCCAACCCTCTCCAGATCCGAAAGCACATCCCTGCAAAGTCGCTCTCAGACACTCCAACTGCTGAGCACGTTTAATCCCTCCACTCACACACCGAGCTGTGCAGAAACACAAGAGCGGCGCCCAGACGAGTCAGGCATGCCAGGCGGGAAGCGAGCAAGCTGCTGCTCAGCGTCTGCCGCTAGCCATGCTGTGCACGTCCATGTGCAAGACTTCATCCCACACTGACCAAACATAATCTTCTCCTACCTAATGTCCCAGAGTTGGGCTAACGGAACATTATTTTCATCATATTTCAAACATGAATAACGTACATGCCAAGAATTTAACAAGAACAAGTGTAGAAGATGACCCCACTTACAATAAGAGAAACTAGGGTTAACAGAACGTGAACGTCACCTTGGTTTCGCACAGGGCTGACAAAGTTTATGCCATCTATGTTCCTCCAGTCCCAGTGCTGCGGTAGAGCCGCCACCAACTTGGTTACTTGGGCTGTCACAGGCGTAGGGCGAACATGGCTGAAGTACAGCGCGGAAAAAAAAAAATAAAAAATTATACGAGTGTCCCAAAAGTCGCAATACACTTCATTTTTTTTTATTTTTGATTTCATTGGGACAGATGTGAGTCTATCAGCATTTGACAGTTTATGCTTTGCAGTTTTTGTCAGCATATAATTCCCTTGCCCGTGCCTCGCTGATTGACATCGGAGCAGCATTGCAAAATTGCCACCTGGCAAATAGTTTTTCTGTCCCCGACTGCAGTTCCGTGCCAGTTTGAGAAGCTATTAGACCGCTACAGTACTCCAACATGTCGTACAATTTACACCATTTATCCATGGCAAGTTTTTTTTATTACATTTTTTTTTAAAGACAGGATGTGTTGTTGACAAACCATGCAGCGGAAGGCATGATATTACATTACCACCACTGAACTGTTACAAGAGGCATTTGCACAAAACCAGTTAAAGTCTTTCCAGAGCGCTGCACTGGAACTCAGCATCAACAAAGGTTCGACTCAGTGGATGCTTTGGAGATTGATAGATCTTTACCGGTACCAACTTCAGGATCTTAAACACCATAATCTTCCATTTCGAGCCACTTGAAGACTCTGGCTTTGCCTGAATGCCTGCTCTAAGAGTTACTGCTACATGGTCTACCAAGAACAGATCTCCTTTTGAGAAACTTGCCATGGACAGCATAAATTGTGCTATGCACTGGAGCAGTGTGATGGCCATAAAGCTTCTCAAACTGGCACTGAACTGCAGTCAAGGACAGAGGACCTTCTTGCCAGGTGGCAATTTTGCAACGCTGCTCCAGTGTCAATTGACAAGCTATGGGCAACAAAACACTCACAATAACTGAAAAGCCTAAGCTGTCAAATGCTGATGGCCTCACATCTGTCTAAATGACACCTCAAACAAAAATATGGACTAATGCAAATGAGTTATTATTAAATCAATAATCTGGGGAAAACAATGCAACATGGAGGTTTAAAGATCAGTTTAACAATTTAGGAGGTTGGGGGAGGAACAATGTGAAGAGAGTGTGCCTCACTGAAAAAGGGAGAAAAAAAATGTTGAGGACCTTTTATTTGTGTAAGAAAGACAAATGAAGAGCTCTTTTCCAAAACTCAACAAATCCATTCTGGTTATTCTGCTTAAAACCTGATCTATGCCTTCACCCAGAATAGCAAATTTTACAAATATTAATTTTCTCCTGTTAAAACAATTAATTGATGCAGTCTAAACATAGTCAAAGAATGACATGGTAAGATGTATTTATTCATTTATTGGGTGTCTACTGCATTTTGGAAAAGTGCTGGTCAAATACTGAAATGCAAGTGTTGGTTGTTTTTCAACTGTATGAGATAAGAGTAAAAACTCACACAGAAATGCGGGAGGCGGGTCCTCCGGCTCTGTAGTGCAGCTCCTGCAGTGAGTAAGTCTTATATTCTGGGTAGGACATGGCCTTCCATGAATTCTGGGCTGAGTTAATGGACTCAATGACACCTTGGTTTGGTGTAAAAGGCCTTTTGAAGAGCCTGAAGAGATAAGAAAAATAGCAGGTCATGTACTGCTGCCAGCACTCAGCTCTCATGTGAAACAAAGCAGCAACACAAAATGTCAAACGGTCATCTGAGGCTTGGTCGTGTCATTTGATAATATCTTTACTTGGAACCACAGTTTTGATTGTGCAGCCGATAACTCTGACATAACGCCTCTTCAAAGTATCACTCATCAGTGGCCCATGTGACAACAACAGCCATACTCTCTTCTCAAGAACGCACATAAATGTACTACTGACAAAGAGTGAACTACTTCTTGAGTAATGTACATTTAAACAGCATAACGCAGCTGATGGTGATGCATTCTTTTTATTTATTGATTTATTTTAAAGATCTCCTGCATGCTTGCTGAAGGAAATATTAATCATGCAGAGGGAGGCAACATAAGGCTGCGCGGAAGACTTCAAACGTAGCAGAACAATGAGCATAAACATTTGCTGACATTTTAGAAGCAAAAAACGCTTTCTTTGATTTAAAACACAGAAAGACAGAGTGACGAAAAACAGATAATGGATTAGTCTATGTGGGCTACTGATGTTAAAGAAGATTGGAGCTTCAGGTTTCCATGGCTATGGTTGCCCTTGGTAGTAAAAAGCGCCATTAAAAAACATATTCAGCTCTTGCAATGGATATCATTACATTGTATAAGTGGTCACAATTTTGTGGCTGGTCAATCAATATATGTTTCAATGGTCTTTGTAGTTTTGTAAAAGTATCATTTACCTGGAGCTCAAGACTGGTTTATAGTAAGCTTGCGGTGGTACTGGGTTCACTTTCTTTCCAACAAAACACCCCCAGTTGTTGCCTAAAACATCATGCACCCATCCTGGTAGGGTATGGTCACAAAAGCTGGTCACCTTCGGGCCCTCTTCAGTGTACTGAAAAAGGAGAAGAAAATATACAAACGTTGCACACAAACTAACGTGAATGTGCTTCCTTGAGGTTGATCTTGGGACATACACTACATTTTAGAATGATTTATTAGAATAAAATGTCTTTGTATGACCAAAAGGAACCAACAGCAGACGAGGAGGAAGTTGAGCAATCACATGGGTTTTTTGAAGCCGAAAGGAACGCACTGTTTTCTCCAGACATGCGTCATGTGTCATGCGAGAGAAAGCGGAAACAAGCACAATAGTGTGTTGTCAAGTCGCTGGATGATAAGGATAATGATATTTCAAGAATAATTATAATTTTTTTTTAGTGATCAAATTTTTATTCCGAAATACCAATTGGTATTAATAATATTGAGGGGGTTGAACCTTGATGAATGAGGAAATTTGTAAATTACAGTGTTAGAAATATTCGTCTGGGTGTCTGGCAGTTTAAACGACTCAGTGTAAAAAAAAAAAAAAAAAAAAAAAAAAAAAAACATGAAATCCGATATCATCAGATCGACATCAGGCCTCTTGCAAACGTGGACTACAGGGCAAACAAGACAGATTGGCTCTTCCCAACAATGTCGGCTTGACTCCATAACAATATATTCAGTAACAATCACACAAGTGCTTCTCTTACCTTGAAGAATGCAAACCATTTGTAGCCATTGATGACTACTTCAAAACCCTGGTTGTAGATTAGGGTGAAGAAGCCGCTGTTTCCCAAGTCGTCATTGGCCACAGACAGCTTCTCAAGGGTCACCGTCACCATGCTCCCACCTGTGGCTGAAAAAGACAAGTACAGTTGTCTACTGGCTAGTCAAAACCATCACTTACATCCTGATTTGTCCTTGAACCACCTATAGCTTCTGTTACCGCATTCATCCATCCATCTATTTACTCTATCACGGTGTACACCCTGGACTGTGTAGTGTCTTCTTTTTCTGTACTTTACATATGTTAATCTTTTGACTTTGCTATAACTATTTAAACGTATATTAATCTTTTGAATTGTATAACTATTTGAACCAATATTATTTTCCATATAGCTGTTCATTTGTACCCGTCTGTATATTTTCATAAAACATTATTTATTATATATTGAGAGGTGAGGTAAACACCTGACTAGTTGCCATTCATGCTCACATTCATACCTATGGACAATTTAAAGCTAACTTGTTTTTGTCATGAACCACATCGTCTTTAGGTCGCCCTCAGAGGGCGTGTTAACAGAGGTGAAACCAAATAAATGTTTAATCGCTAGGGATGTAACAGGATGCTATGAATCACAGTTCAGTACATACAGTACCTTGGTTTTAAGGAGTTTGGTTCACATTTGGTATGGCAAGGGAACAAAATGCAAAACAAACTGCTTAGCATTTGTGTAAGCAGGAACAGATTTAATGACATTAAAAAAACAACAGCAGCTAAAATATTTTTTTTTTTCTTCAGGAAATGAAGCATACTGACAAGTAACACAGTAACAATTTTAACAGTGCAAATGATTATCCTTTAAAAACAGCAATGGCATTGATTTATTGTCACCATTAAGCAGGCGAGCCCGAGAGAGGCTGTTCTATAGTGCCGCAGGAAGTTGTATCTGTTGCGTACTACTATTTATTTGTGCTACACTGACATCAGAATCTGAGCTGCACAGCGTTTGTTTGTTTCTGGACTGCGGCTGCGGCTGCAGCACAAGGCAGTTAGACTTTTTCGACCTTTGACCCAATATGTTCTGTGTGACAATCCTAATAATCACTCCATCATATTACACGAGTTAAGGCCTTCTGTTTGACACCTGTGGGAGGAAGCAGCACACAGCAGACCAGAGGGTTAGGGATTCAAACCCTAAAGCTTAGAAATTGATTTTTAACAATGCATTAGACAAACCCCGTAATATCAGATTGAGTTATCTCCTTGGTTGTTTTCCTTGCCTGATGCAGGCTAGGTGCCAGTTTGTCTCCGTTAGTTAATGCAGTACATTGGAAGGCTCTTGGTTGTTAGGGAAACCCAGGTGGTGAGAACGTCAATAGTTGTCGCTCACTGTGCCTCTCTGGTCTACTCTCAATATTTCGGCGATGTACCTTCAGCGGAGCAGTTGACGCTCTTGTCGTGGCCTCGGTCGGACACCTGGAACACCCACTTCCCCAGAAGGTCCTCGTAGGTGCAGTTGGCCGGGGTGTCCCCCCAACACAGCCCGGTACAAACGACGAGCACACACGCCAGGACGCCGCTCAGCCTCATCTTGACACACACGCCAAGTAGGGCAAGTGTACTTCTTCTTCTTCCTGCTTCACTTGACTTGACAGTGCGACCTAATTTGAGGAAGGCACAACTTGAAAACAGACACACACAAAAACCTCAACGTCCAAGATAAATAGCCTACGAGGAGAGATGTGCACGGAAGTACAACGAGACAGTTTAGACTCCAGAAGTCCGAAAATAACAAGAGTTTGTGCTTCTGTCGTCAAATAATGAAGACTTGTTAGTGTAGCGCAAATGGACTTCTTCATTACTTAATTTTTACCTTAGCTAGTTTTGAGTAGCCACAACTACAGGAAGCATCTAACTTAATTCAGAAATGTTCTTTGTTCGTTTCGGCGTTTGCTTTCGTTGTTCGCCGTCACGTGACTGTCATTTCTGCGCAGGCGCACAGAAATAGCAAAAGAAAGTTAGCAGCACGGCTAGAAAACGTGCATACGTGCCGGCCATGTTGGCAGGGGCGACGTTCCCATCAAAGACATTGTATGGACATTAAAGTTAAATCGTAACTTGCTCATTTCTCAACCGATTTTCACAACAGTATGCAGCACGTAGATATGAATACGACACATGTTCAGCTAGTGGGTGCAAATGTCGTCGTATTCAGTGAGTCTGGCGGCAAGAAAACCGAAATAGCAAGGAAGCATGGACATTGTGTTGCATTTAGTTACACACAACAACATACAATTACAACAAGGGAACTGGGAATAACCTCTCACAAGTATAAATATTTTTGAGGCCCTTATTTTCAAGTGTTCTGTATTACTTGGGCGGGACAGTGGACAGCTGGTTAGCAGCATCTGCCTTACAGTTCTGAGGACCGGGATTCAAATCCCATCCCCGCTTGTGTGGAGTTTGCATGTTCTCCCCGTGCCTGCTTGGGTTTTCTCCGGGTACTCCGGTTTCTTCCCACATCCCCAAAACATGTGTGGTAGGTTGATTGAAGACTCTAAATTGTGAATGTGAGTACGAATGGTTGTTTGTCTATATGTGCCCTGCGATTGGCTGGCGACCAGTTCAGGGTGTACCCCTCCTCTCGCCCCAAGAAAGCTGGGATAGGCTCCAGCATGCCCGTGACCCTAGTGAGGAGAAGCGGTACAGAAAATAGATGGATGGATGTACTATATTAATAGCACACACACACACAGTCAGTTGCAGGGCACATATAGACACGGACAACCATTCACACTCAGTCACTGAGTGGGAACTGAACCCACGCTGCCCGCACCAAAGTCAGGCAAGTGTACTACTACACCATCAGTGACCCAGTCAATGAAATCAATCATATGAACATTTTTTAGGAGGATATACTGTATTTTCCCCAAAACTATCAAGATAAACGATAGTATCGTTGACGGTTTGTTTTACGCCACTGATATAATGATATTAAAGAATAATTAAAGTAAGAACAACTTCAAATTCTGAAGAACATTGAACATTGGCATGGTAATGTAGAATAATAAATTAAATAAATTAAGATAAATGAACTATAAATAAATATGACTCAGGCTCTGTTCGCAAAAACTGCAATTAAATAAATATCAAACAATTGGCACATCGCTATAGAGTCATTAACCCACTAAAGAGGCCCAAAAAATATCTTAAAGCCTGCCAAATTTGAATGAATACAAAAACACCAGCATGTATAAAACACCATGTATGTATTCGAAAGCATTTGGGCTTTTGTCACCGTTTTGAAATCAGATGTCATACATTTTAATATCATTCTTATTTATTTATTGTATGAATGTTGTCATGTTATGTACTGTATATAAATTCTGCTGCCTCTTGGCTTTTGGAAAATATTTTATCTCTGAATAAGCTTTTACCTGGTTAAATATAGGATAAAGCTGGACTGTGACGTGAGACCACAACCCTAACAACCAAGATCACCTGTCAATCAAATGACGCTGAAAATGAGTTTGCTGAAGTCAACTACTGGCTGAATAGCGATAGCGTGTGCCGCTGTGGTTATGGTTTAGAAACAGTTACGTTTGCCATACGTGTGTGTGTGTGTGTGTGTGTTATGTGGGGAACACACATACACACACACGCACAAACACACAAAACTCCGTGCACTGACGTTTTAACGATGTCAGCCCGGTTGAGTGAGCCTTTTAACTCCAGTCCTTAGCTTGCTAGCTCGTTAGATTGCAGGCTGGCGATTGTAATAAACATTTAACTTTGTCTTTGTCCGAGTTGTGTCCATCTATGGAGCAAACGTCGCTCTGCCAGCGGCTTGCAGAGTGCACGACTCCCCTCAAGCCAGACAGGATTCTTTTTCTCCTACAATCACACTCACTCACTTTTTAGCCCCGTCATGCAGTTTACATACGCATCTCTCCTCCGCAAACAGTTCCTGGGTTTTGATTCAATTCTTGCATCTGTGAACATTTATGTTGTGTGCGTGTGTGTGCATATGCGTGCGTGTGTGTGCAAATGTGCATGCCTGTGCGTGTGCTACGGTGTGAGGCAGCACAGGCATCCCTCCATCTGGTTTTGCATATTTTGGGTTGCCTTCCAAAGTGGCTGGCCCTTCGCCTATAAAATTGGTGAATCATCCCTGTATGTTGATGGTTTGCATCTACCCGAAATGAAAGCGTAAATGAACGAACGTGAATGAATGTATACTTCACTTCATGTACAGCATTAAAACCAAATAATGCCACAATTTGACTTGACCAGATGGATTTTCATTAAAATTGTATTTAAAAATCCCACACGTGAGTTCAGATATTCATTTCTAAATATACTGTACTGTATATGTTCGGGCATAATTGCTGAAAACATGTCCAAAGACTGAGAACTTTGTTATACTGTTTTGTGGCGATATAGCATTAAACTGTTTTTTACCATTTCAGTTTTCCTGATTTCTTTGGTGTGGCTAAAACAGCGCCCACTGACGTACTTGGGCATCCCACTTGAGCCAGCCCTCCCCCATAACATTAGAAATTCAACATCCTCATTTGCATGGTTATCTAATGCAATTACGAGGTATAACTAAAACGAAAATGAAAACAATCTTTCACATTGTATAGTTCCTCAAAAGTCAAACAAAATAGTTAAAACCAACAGGTTTATGGATGACGAATACTTCATCCTGGAACAGATTATTCATGTTTCAATTATTTCCTATTGCAAAAGAATGCTTCTAAAGCTCAATCAAAGGTCAGCGAGCTTCTTAGGTATTGGGTTTAACCTCAAATGGTCCACTGTATTTTTAGGCTTGTTGCATCATCGTTTGCAGAGAAAATTAATTTCTGAAACAATGATAGCGTTCATTCAATAATCTATCACTAGTGCTTCTTTGTACTACTGTCGACTGACATCTTTTAGCACTGCAATGGTGAACAGCAATTTCATTTCATGGACATGTGGGAGCAGCCACTTCACCCTTGTGTTACGTCCTTCTCATTTAGATGAAGTGCTTTCACAATCACTTAACTCCGACCAGACCCATACACCTACACACTTCAGAATACTGTTCATATGATATGGAAGGCCATATTTTTTTTGAACAAAGCACTGTGCAAACGGTGCCTCTCATTGTTTATGATGCTGCCATGACGCACGTTCTACACACAAATATATGAACAAGTGAGTCACCGTGCATCCACAAATTTATATCATTAACAATCAAGCCTGAGGTGTGTTGCTTTCAAGGTTTCGCTTCATTTCAACTACCGATACTCTTCTTTAGCACATCCTCAGCAGTTGTGGATCAGTCACTGCAACAAACAGAAACAGTACTTGGAGAGCCAATGAAATCACATTAGAATCATTTGATTAAAAACTAAAAATGCTACAGCTTCAAATCAATAAATAGTGCCTCTAGACACACACACACAATTATACATCACTGAGGACTAATAAATTAGGTATTGACTCAGTCTTAAAGCCATCAGTGAGTGTAGCTGCTGCGCATGTTTGTTTGCATGCTTCCTGACATACAGTTGTTTTCAGAATAAAAAGTGTGTCTAAAGAAAAAAGTGAGCTTTACATCCTCAGAATAGATTTTAGTTCCAATCACACAAATGCCCAGGGAACATTGCACATTCCATTCCAAATAATAAAAGGTGCTATTATTTTACAAAAAGGGAAGAAAATTAAATATTTGGCTGTTCTTTACCAAAGGAAACATTTATTGTATGAACTGGAAAATGCTTGAAGATTTTGCCTTCCTGTGTTAATATTAGTTGTATAATCAGTGTTCCTAAGAGCCGCTTCACATCGGTGTTGGAGCTGACCAACATTTGGCAACTGTGAACTAACTGGTTTGCCAGCCCAGGACAACTGGATTTTGCATATGTGAAGGCAAGCTGTTGGCGAATATGCCCTGCAAAGTGCAGTTGCTGAAAAAAAGAAATGAGGTACAATTTCACCAAAGGACACATCTGCTGACCTAAATAGAAATGCCTCAACGTTTGGCGGACTGCTAAAAGCAGAATTGTTTTTTTGTGGTCTAGGTGTCACAGACAGTTTGTCAGACAACTCCCAAACACTGAATTCAAGACTCTGTGAAATGGTGCCGGTCCTTATTGTATGTAGCCACATCTCATCGGCCGTGTCATGTCTTTTAATCGTCTTTTTAGACTATAACTGCTTTACCCGTGGGACGGGGGACATGGTTAGCCCTGGGAATGGGGGGTCAGAGACTGCGGTTGGATAGGAGGAATGTGTTAAGTTTGTTGTCTTTAATTACCTGTTCTCTGAAGCAAGTTATGTTGTGCTTTTTAAGTGTGAAAGGTGCTATATACCTAAGGTATTGATGGATTACACCCAAACACACCAGTAAGCAAGCAAGCAACACTATGGCAGACCCATCCCCTGACCCCAACTCATAAGCAAACTTGTGAGGCAACATGAATAAAGCGGTTTCTGAGGCGAAACAAAGCAATGCAAAAGAACTGTGGAATGCTTACAAGGTGCCGGAATTTCGTTGCCTCAATAAAACACAAATGTAAAACAGCTCTCAGAAACAGTGGTTATACAACTATTACTTTAGGTATTACCAGGAAAGCTACACTTTCAAGCTATTTTCATTTTCTACAGTAAATGTTAGTTTATAAGGAACAACATAGACACCGCACACTAGGATATTTTTCTTCATGTTTTGATTTGGCATATATGTGCAGTGTTGCCAATTCATTTGTAGCATACACTGTAAGGAAATTAAAACCATAAGGATTTTGAGATTTAGTCATGTTTCTAGACTCAATCTGAATACAACTGTATTTCTGCTGGTGTATTAGTGGGAACCAAAACTGCCTCCTATGTTGTTTTTCCACTTGACTATTTTTTTAAAATTGTTCTTTCCAAATACTCAGTCAGCAACCCAATTGCAACAATTTGGAGATATCATTAGTCTGTATTGATCGATGCCTAGGCCAAGGTTAATGGGAGGGGGGAGAGAGGAGGTGTCAGGTGAAAATGTAATGGGGTGAAATGAGATCAAGAAGAGCAAAAACAAAAGACATCAAGGTAATTGTATTGTCTGAATGGACTTTAATAAACTGGAATGTTTTAGGTTTCATTAAAGAATGGTTGTCAGGCGTGTTGTGAGCTGTGTAGAAGTGTAGAGTAACTCACAACAAAAACAACACAATGAGAGGACACTTTATTCTCTGAGTGAACTGCGTTGTCAGTTTGGAGTATTGGAGAACAATCCAAAGGCTCTAGAAATGTCAAATATGCTTGAAACACAACTCCACACTCACACCGGTGCGTAACAATGCCCTCCTCTACAAAGCCACTTAGAAATATACTGCAATTTTCATACAGCTACAACCATATAGTCTCAACATTTCACACTTTACAAATCCATGGGGATATGTGAAATAGGTAATCAAATACAGTATTTAAATATAAATCCATCTTCCAGTGTCACAGACATATAGCATCTAATTACATTCTACATTTCTGTCATCAGAAAAAAAATCAAAATGACAAAGCTTAAAAACGTTTACTAAAAATGAATCCCCACAATATCAAATGTCCAATGGTGAATAAACAACACAAGATTTCCTTGAATAAACAATAGGTTTACCGTATTTTCACGACCATAAGGCGCACTTAAAAGGCTTAAATTTTCTCCAAAATGGACGGAGCGCCTTATAATGCGGCGCGCCTTATTTAAATGTTGTTGTGTGATGAACGCTCCGCTTGACTTTTTTTTGACCGCTTGACTGACTGGGAGCATTTCCTGCTGACACGCTGCTTATACAGAGGAAAAGCGGACGTGGTTGAGGACAGCATGCGGATGTAAAGGGGGAAGGGTGCGTGAAGGAGGACGCTAAAGCCACGCCCCCAGTGGGTATATAGCGCCGGGGTGTGCATTGTGCAAAACAACATCGGTTTGGCTAAGGACCCCCGAAAATGGCACCTACGAAGAGGCACGCTTACGAAGCACAGTTTAAACTGCAAGCTATCAGTTATGCGGAGGAACACGGGAATCGAGCAGCCGAGAGAGAATTCAAGATCAACGAATCCATGGTTCACAAGTGGAGGAAGCAGGAAAACAAGTTTCGCCAAGTCAAGAAGACGAAGCTGAGTTTCCGCGGAAACAAGGCTAGGTGGCCCGAGTTGGAAGACCAACTCGAGCAATGCATTAATGAGCAAAGAACAGCCGGGAGAAGCGTCTCAAGTCACCATTCGACTGAGTGCAATAACTCTTCCACGTGCAGCAAGTGAGGAAGCTTGCCATCATTCCAGGAGGCTTGACTAAGGAACTCCAACCGCTGGACATCGGTGTAAACAAGGCGTTCAAAGTGAAGTTGCGAGCGGCGTGGAAGTGATGGATGACAGATGGCGAACACAATTTTACTAAGACTAGGAGGCAGCGCCGGGCGAGTTACGCCACAATTTGTGAATGGATTGTGGATGCTTTGGCCAACGTGTCTGCTTGCACTGTTGTTCGAGCTTTCGTAAAAGCCGGCATCATTTCTGAGGAGTCGCACGGCAACGAGACCGACTCGAACCTGGCTTGTTTGATTGAGAACTTGCCCAGCTGTTCATTTCAGATACAGAAGATGAGGACTTTGATGGATTTGTGGATGAGGATTGATAAAAACATAACGTGAGTACATTGTTAAACACTTCAATAAAGTACAACCGAACTCAGTTTTGCTCCCGCTGCCTTTTTAAAAACATTGTTTTAGCGTGCATGCATGCTACCATATATTTTAAGCTAGCGTATGTTTTAATATATTATTGTATTGTAATATAATACAATAATACGGTGTGCCTTATCTATGAGTTAAATACAGAAATAGACCCCGTAAACTGAGACTGCACCTTTTAATACGGTGCACCTTATGGTCGTGAAAATACGGTAAATAGTTTTAGTACATGTACAACCACAATTACAATGAAGTTGGGACGTTGTGCTAAACAAATAAAAACAGAATACAATGATTTGCAAATCATGTTCAACCTATATTTAACTGAATACACTACAAAGACAAGATATTTAATGTTCAAACTGATAAACTTTATTGTTTTGAGCAAATAATCATTAACTTCGAATTTTATGGCTGCAACACGTTTGAAAAAAGCTGGGACAGGTGGCAAAAAAGACTGAGAAAGTTGAAGAATGCTCATCAAACACCTGTTTGGAACATCCCACAGGTTAACAGGCTAATTGGGAACAGGCGGGTGCCATGATTGGATAAAAAAGGAGCTTTCCTGAATTGCTCAGTCATTCACAAGCAAAGATGGGGCGAGGTTCACCTCTTTGTGAACAAGTGCGTGAGAAAATAGTCGAACAGTTTAAGGACAATGTTCCTCAACATACAATTGCAAGGAATTTAGGGATTTCATCATATACGGTCCATATCATCATCAAAAGGTTCAGAGAATCTGGAGAAATCACTGCATGTAAGCGGCAAGGCCGAAAACCAACATTGAAGGGCCGTGACCTTCGATCCCTCAGGCGGCACTGCATCAAAAAACGACATCAAAGTGTAAAGGATATCACCACATGGGCTCAGGAACACTTCAGAAAACCAATATCAGTAAATACAGTTCGGCGCTACATCCGTAAGTGCAACTTGAAACTCTACAATGCAAAGCAAAAGCCATTTATCAACAACACCCAGAAACGCCGCCGGCTTCTCTGGGCCGAGCTCATCTAAGATGGACTGATGCAAAGTGGAAAAGTGTTCTGTGGTCCAACGAGTCCACATTTAAAATTGTTTTGGGAAATTGTGGACATCGTGTCCTCCGGGCCAAAGAGGTAAAGACCCATCCAGACTGTTATGGAAGCAAAGTTCAAAAGCCAGCATCTGTGATGGTACGGGGCTGTGTTAGTGCCAATGGCATGGGTAACTTACACATCTGTGAAGGCACCATTAATGCTGGAAGGTACATACAGGTTTTGGAGAAACATGCTGCCATCCAAGCAACGTCTTTTTCATGGACGCCCCTGCTTATTTCAGCAAGACAATCCCAAACCACATTCTGCACGTGTTACAACAGTGTGGTTTCGTAGTAAAAGAGTGTGGGTACTAGACTGGCCTGCCTGCAGTCCAGACCTGTCTCCAATTGAAAATGCGTGGCGCATTATGAAGCCTAAAATACAACAACGGAGACTCCGGACTGTGGAACAGCTGAAGCTGTACATCAAGCAAGAATGGAAAAGAATTCCACCTACAAAGCTTCAACAATTAGTGTCCTCAATTCCCAAACATTTATTGAATGTTCCATCCATCCATCCATCCATCCATCCATTTTCTGAGCCGCTTATCCTCACAAGGGTCGCGAGCGTGCTGGAGCCTATCCCAGCTATCATCGGGCAGGAGGCGGGGTACACTCTGAACTGGTTGCCAGCCAATCGCAGGGCACATATAAACAAACAACCATTCACACTCACATTCACACCTAGGGGCAATTTAAAGTCTCCAATGAATGCATGTTTTTGGGATGTGGGAGGAGACCGGAGAGCCCGGAGAAACCCCACGCAGGCACGGGGAGAACATGCAAACTCCACACAGGCGGGGCCGGGGATTGAACCCTGGTCCTCAGAACTGTGAGGCTCAACCTATTAAATATAGGTTGAACATGATTTGCAGATAATTGTATTCTGTTTTTATTTATGTTTAACACAATGTCCCAACTTCATTGGAATTGGGGTTAACAATTAACAAGTTAATCGCATTAACAAGTTAATCGCTGTTAAAAATAATGTACACTAATTACATTATTTTTAACAGCAGATGGTTTAAAATCTTGCTCCTTACTTCAAAAATTCAGAAAAAGAAACAAAACACTTGAAATGGGGGCTGAGGGAGTTAAAATTGGCACTGTGTGGGCAAGTTTATCTGAAGGACACAACTATAAGAAGAACACTTGAGACTGAGGATACGCACTTAATACTTGATGTACGATCTGAACATCAAATACCAGGGAGCAATTATTGTTAGCATTTATTTTAGTATCAGTTGTTTTGGTCCAGCACTGAGTAAATGCAATGACTTCATGTACAATTAGCATTTAAAGTGACTCTGAATTTCTTCAAGTAACAATTACTCCACATAATCAAAATTAAGCCCAAACTAACTGCTTGCTGCGTTGCAAAGATTCAAACATAACACAGCCACTTTATTTAAATGCAGATGTGATTTGCCGCTCTCGCTTCACCCCCCCCCCCCCCCCCCATGTGTTAGTGTTACAGAGAGAAAAAAACCCAACATATTTTGACAAGCTTGTAGAAATCAGAATGTCGAAATGAACGAACTACCTATGATGAAGTTGATTCACTCCAGTGAGCAGGAAAGTGTAAACATCTCTCCTAAAGGCAACATTCATATTCTTATTGGTAGCTCCAATGTCAAACAAACAGAAACTCATCACAATTGAAAGCTCAAGAACGACTGGGGGATATGTTTGTGCTCATTGCAACAACTATTTAGCATCTATTTGATAACGTGGATATGCCTTTCCCATAAGCTCTAATTTCACATTTTCCTTTTCTTGTTATACTTTAAATTACATTAGATATGTAAATATAGTGGAACCTCGGGTAACAATTTATGAATGACCCGGTTTATGAACAGATCGGGTTATGCCACAAAGATTCTAAGAAAAACTACCTCAGTTAATGCACTATTTACGATTTGGGAACCGTCTTGGCACGGACGTGCAGTTGTGCTTTTTATTGCGCTGCAATGGTATGGCTCCAAAGAAAGTGAAAACTGCTAGCAATTGTGTTATTAAGAATCAAATTTGTAAAGCGCTTTTCTCAACACCCAAAGACGGACGGTTAATACAGGTGCACACATACAGAGACAAGTAAAAAATAAAAAATAAACTAAATAAATGTAGCATGGCTGGCAAAGCAGTCCCTCCACGGAAGCTAACGATGGCTAACTAGCAGATTCAACCCCGGTCACATCTATCGAGTGTCTCACGGGTTCCACCTTCGGCCACGGTATGGGAGCTCACTTGTGGTAGTGTTAGCGAGGAGTCATGTTCTAAATAAATCCCCTTCCTTTCCTTGCATGTTAGCGTCTCGTCTCAATGCGTGCCATGGATACCGCGAGCAGGATAATGGCCACTACAGCCCACAATGCAATGCGACCATTGTGGGATGTGGCGACTATTTATCGGCTAGCGGTATCAATGGTGAATGTAAACAATGCTGTGTACTCACGCAGTGAGATGGCATGTTAGCATGCAAGGAAGTGAAGTGGACTTATTCAGACCTTGCTAATACTATCACCAAGTTCTGTGGCCCAAGGTGGAACCTCAGCAGGCACTCAATGGCTGGGAGCTAGCTTGAGACTGCTTGCGAGCCGTTGCTAGCTTCCGCAGAGGGAATGCACAGCTTCGTGCCTAGCTGCGTGGCTTATTTTTTTTAACTTGGCTCTTTGTTTGTGTGCACCTATGATCCACATCTTTGGGTGTTGAGAAAAGTGTAATACAAATTCTTCGTCAAGCTGTATGGCCTAGTTGTAACCATGGCGAACATAAGCAGTGTTGTATGCAAAAAAAGCTAAGTTGTTGCAATGTTATTTGCTAGCGAATACACCGTGTTATTTCTTCACAACAAAGTGTGTTTGCACTTTTTTCTACAGCATTTATTTTAACCACAAACTCATAAAAATAAGATATCTACAACTTCGTCTTCGGGTTGAAAAGGATTAACTGCATTTTTATTAATTTCATTGGGAAGCATTACCATGGTATGCAAACGTTTCGGGTTGCAATTGAGGTCACAGAAGGAATTAAATTCAGAAACCAAGGTTCCACTGTATAGCAAAAAATAAATAAATAAAATCACTCGAGATCTGCCTTCTCTCTCTGTTAAAACAATAACCTAAACTTTACCTCATAAGAGATTATAAGTGATAACATAACGTATTCAACCTACAGCTAAAAAGCAATAAAAGTGAGCTTCAATCAGTTTAAAAGTACACTATTTGTCAGCAGCAGTACACAGACAATACAAAAATACTGCTGTTGGCATATTTAAGACAACTAGGCGTCACCACCTCTGCCCTGGATTGCACTCAGCATGTCTTGCAAAAGCAAACATGAATGCAGCCTTTACCTACTTAATATTCAGGACAACACTGGGAAGTCTGTGTGTTCAGTCTTTTTCCTTCACTTCCCATCAAATGCCTTCCTTCCTCTGTCTGCACACACAAATTCTTAGGTCAGCCATATTGAAATACTGTTTGAATATAAATACTCTGGGTGTCTTTCAAAACTTGTGGCAAACAATTCAGGAGGTCTATTGCTGAAATCCAGAAAACTGGAAAGCTGGAAAAGCACATTGGTAAGAAAAATCTTCCGGGTTAAATCTGGATATACCCAAACTTCAATGCGGTCATACAACACTAAAATAATATACTGCATGAACTATATTTGTTGTACAACATATCTCCATTTAACCAGTTTGGTAAGTAGATATATCATCAACAAATGTATTTTTTTAAAAGGTCTCGGCTGCCTTCGAATTTTTTGCTTGTCGTCAGAACTGCAGAGTAAAGCAAACACTAGAACGGGGAAGTTGGGTTCGTATTTGCAGAATAACTTGCAATATCATATCTTAATACTGAAATGCGAAAATGGAAAAAAAAAGTACGATACATCTGAAGGAGGGAAATGTCTTCTTTCATATTAAGCATACCAAATTACACAAGTGGGCGTAAATGTTTTGTTTTCTCTGATAAACCATTAATGGACCTCAGTCCATTGAAAAGCTAATTTGGCTGTTTTACAGGAGCAAAATAAAACATTTTTATAAAAACTGCACAAATGGCAGTTACTTCACAGTCATCACTTGATTTATGAAAACAAACACAATTAGCCCCATCTTGACAGTTTTGTGACTCTTTACTCTGTCAAAATAAAATGAAAACAGTAGCGATCTATAGAAGAGCAAATTATTAAAAATATGACATAAAACAAGTTTTGATTGGCTGTCCAAATTTAGATTTTGATTTAGGCAGATCATGGAGGTTCAGCCGTTAAATTCGCATATCAGTAAGTTTCATTATTGAGTGTGCAACTACATACAGAATACAATAATGCCAGACAGCGACAGTATTGATCAATATTATTTGATATTGGCGTATTGTTTAGCAATAATGTCTCATGCATATTTTGTCCCTCCCCTGTGTTGCTGTGCGTCAGTTTATTTGTTTGTTTTGAGGTTGAAGTGGCTACAATATTTGCAACATCATAGCAGTCTCAAATGCAGCATATATGTCAGTGGGATGAAAGAGCCTTCATCTCCCAGCACGCACCACTGGTAAGAATTTATATGCGCGAGGGTTAAATAACTGGGTTGTATAGTAAACACCCATAGAATTAAACTGACTTAAATAACCTCCAGATAACCAACAACTGAACACGGTTACACTTGGCCAATTATAACACAGGAGGAAACATCATTACTTTAGGTTAGAATCTGCCTTGTGTGCTTTTTAAACAGTATTGTAGCAAAAACAGCCTCCTCATCATCAATGCGTTGGGCTAAAAGCAAACAGTGTGAATTTTACATAACCTAGAGATTGTTTTTCTCTGATGAGCAGATGAGTGCTTTTGGATTGCAAAGTATGCACAAGGATTATCAATCCAATTCTTTGGAGTGCAGTTACAAAGATAAATCGTGCTACAGGTTTCTGGTAGCATATCATCAGAGGATCGTATGCCGGGAAATTGACTTTAATCAAGGGAAATTTGATTTCCTTCCAAAATTATCATCCCTTCATTAATTTTCTTTCTGATCAGTCAGGTGATTTATTATTTTTTTTTAATATAGGCCTATGTCCCATCACGGAGTAGCTGTACGAAAGGAAACATTGATTCTGTCTTTGCCAGCTGAGGCCGCACATAGTTCCACACGAGAGGCTGATAACAAACAGCTCAAGGGCTGAAATGAGTGCAAAGTTCCCTCTCTGTAATGAACACACTCAGCGTCTAGCCTATAAACCGGCTCCTCCCGAATCACACCCCCACAACAGCACTGGCTAATTGTTCGGTCATGGTCTGTTGCTATGATGATAATGCAAGATGCATGTACAGACATGTTACTAACGATAATGATATTTATAACGATGATGATGACGCACAAACTGAAATAAACTGTCATGAGTTTTCTTTGCTTCATTTTCAAATAATCTTCATAAACAAAAATAAAGATGATTCTGATTCCAGCAATTCTGTCTTGAAAGAATGCCATCCAAGTAGAGACAATAAAATGCCATAAAATTACCTCTCTATCTCACACGTTAGATTCGAAATACACAACTCATTGTCTCACCATGTGCAGATTTTCAGTAAACACAAGGGAGTTTGGCAATGCTTGCTCCTTGGCAAATTGTCCACAAGAGAATACAGAAATATTTCTTTAAAATGATTAGAAAACCTACTCCGACGCTCTGGATGCTATTGCTTTTACAATGAAAACAACGGAATGATGGAATTTAACATATCAAAATACCATGAATGAAACCACATATTTACTATCAAAGCGAATAAGGTAGCCCCGCCCCAAACCCTTTGGCACATTAATCATATTAAATAAATAAAATCTGAATTGGAATGTTCAATGACAAGTTCAGAGTGGTAAGCACAGTTTCTTGAGTCATACTATTAACTGAATTATTTTTCTTTGTTGATGTGCAGTCATTGTAAATGTTAAATTTGACATTGTCTTTACAAGTGCAGTTCTTTCATGTGTAGCATGATGTTGGAAACAGTTAGAACACAAGCTCACCTTGCTGGGTGAATAACCTTATCAATTTAGTTCAGTGCACAAACAAACAACGATTTAAAATAGAAAAAAAATAATTGTTGAACTAAACTCAACTAAATGTTATCATGAATGAATGATTATTAATCACGCTATTGCTTAACAGTCTTTGTTTTTTTTTACTCTACATAGAAGTCCATGTAATATTGGTATTAAGTACTTAATTTAACACTTTTCTTTAAGTAATTTTCCATGACCCAAAATGTCAAACTGAGAATTCTTAGATTCCCCCCCCCCCCCCCCCCCCCCCCCCCCCCCCCACATAATGTAATTGGCCTAAAGTTCTTTCTGCTAACATGCATGCAGCAGAGAGGAGGCTTTATCAAGGCTTGTCTGCCACTGAGACTTTGGAATAATTTTGCACCCGTGCCACAGACTGACAGACGCTTATGAGGTGAACTTATTCAACAAAGAACTGGAAGAGAACCTAATGAATTCAGTCAAATATTATGAAGGAGAGTGATACTGGTGTCCTGCTATCTTGTTTTATGGAAACTCTCTATATTATACAGAATTTCCATAAAACATATAGATAAGAGTCTATAAGACTGACGTCAAGCGTAACGTTGTTATTAAGTGGTGAGGTAAGATTTTAGTCAATTAGCAACAAGAGTAGACGTCTAACAAGTTCTTGTTGATTCACCTTCCCTGCTTTCAGGTTAAAAAAAAAAAAAGTTTTCAAGAATCAAGTGAAACAGAATAATGGTTTATGTAATACAAAGACGCTAATGTGCAAAACGACATACTGCAGCTGTGTGTTAACACAATGAACTTCTGCGATCCATAACTTGCGAAATATTTACAGTTTTGCTTGTTGCGTGAGTCTCCACACACAGACTGTGCGTGTTTGACTGCGGTACAGCAGATCAACTGTACAGTTTATTTGCCCTTTAGGAACTTTTAGTTGGTCCACAAACATTTCCCTTTGCCCATTTCTCCTTAAGACAAGTAAAACACACTCATGGAGGTATACATACATCCACACGCACCTCGAGTGCACAATTGCTATCTCTAATTAGCTGACAGCCATGTTACCTTAAGGCCACAATCTAATCCTAATACACATTTTCAAACCACATTTCCAATTCTGATGTACGGGAACATCAATATGAAAATATGATCTCACTGCACACATGTAAACACAAAACTTTCACACCCTCGCGGGGATGAATGGATTTCAGTCGATCCATCCGCTTTTCTTGACTTGCTCCTCTTCCCCTTGCGTCATGTCTACCTCACAGTGAAGAGGAACTCTGGCTGTAGTTTCTGAGATTGAGTCTATTGTACCTGGGCGAAGGAGGGGACGGGGGCGGATGGGAAGGTACCGGGGGGAGACACAGATCTATCTCAGACACAGCCGAGCTACTGCTAGATGCCAGAGAGTCCCGGAAGGGTGACGGGGGAGTCAAAGCAATGAGCTCCTCCTCCAATTCCACCCTCCTCAGTGGGGAGTCCATGAGGCAGGTGACCAAGCCACCTCGCATGGGGGAAATGGAAGGAGAGGACTGGGGGTGAGGAGGTGGAAGAGGGTAGGGCGAATGCAGAAGAGGGACTGGGTGAACGGGACAGCCGCCCCGGCGCCCCAAGCTTGACTCGGCGAGGGGATGGGGATGGGGATGGGGTTGGACGTCAGCGTAGGTGGTGAGGACGGGAGGTGGTTGAATCTCACGAGGAAGAAGATAGGGGTCAGTAGGGTGCGGCGGTGGTGGCGAGTGTTTGTGTGCATTGGGGTGCGTGGGAGAGGACAATAGCATCATAGTGTTGAGTTGGCTGATGTTAGCGGTAAAGCGGTTCACCACGCAGCTGATCTGATCCATCAGGTTGCTTTGGCACGCCACTGGGCGACCCTCCAAGATGATCAGGCGGCCGTCACTCCCGGCCACACCTGAGTTACTGCTGACGTAACCATAACTGCTGCCGCTGCTCTGGCTGCAAGTACTGCTGGGATACTTGGCGACACCTGCCATCTGAGGCTCTTCCTCCAAACCTGGACCGAGTCTCTGGCTCACCGTGCTGATTGGGGAGGGCGTTTGTGGTCGATAAGTGAGGGAGTATCTCTCCTCAGCTTCAGATACGTCGTACAGGTTCTTGTCGGCACCAGCATCGCTATGAGAAGGCAGGGAAGATACAGAGGGAAGGGAAGGCAGGGGCATGTGTGGAGGCAGGTCGGCTCCTCTACAGTAACGCTCCTCAGATGTCTTGGAAAAGGGCTTGATGACTGCAGTTTGATTGTTCTCTTTCTTCTTGATGTGGAAGGACAGACGTTGCCACAAGTGGTTCCCGTGCGAACTGTTGCGCTCGGTCTGGGCCCAAGACACCGACTTGCCGTTCGAGCTGAAAAACAAGATCGATTTCAGACTATAAATGGGAACAAGATAAAAAAATATGTATTGTGGGGGCAGTTCAGCATGCTGAGACAACGAAAGCAACACAACATTTATAAAGCAAATGTAATGTGATATTTATCAAAAGCAAAGCAAATTTATTTATATAACGCATTTCATACACAAGGTAACGCAATGTGCTTTACCTAAGTAAAAGCATTTAAAAACAAAGAAAAACACCCCCCAAAAAAACCTGCTTATAAACATTCCATCAATGTGACAAAATTCGTCGGGATGTTGGTTAAAGCTGTCCGAAACTATAACACACACCAGTGTTAAAGTTTGTTGTTTTCAAAAAGCATTGCCCATTACCCTAACTTGCATGAAGCTGTTTCAACAAATTATTTAATCGAACAGTTTACATACTTTTACATGTTGTGCTCTGTAAAAACATGGAAGCTCATAAATGTTTGTGGTATGATATTACTTTAAGAAAACTATCTATTGTTGTGACTCGTTGCGACTCGGTATCTGTTTCTTTGAAAAATAATCTTCACCCCCTCTCGTCTATTGACTTTATACAGTATCTGGCTGTCTACATGACAGCATCTCAAAGTCACCATCACAGCACAGCGACACACCACCATACCGATTTACACCACCAACTATTTAAAAATAAATAAATAAATAAAAAAGAGAGGGGACCCAAATAGATGGAGATCTGCAGAAGGGACTGGAAAAAAAACAGATATCGAAGCATTGCTGACATTTCTCATAACAGCATGATTAAAATCTTGCTTGGCAAGCCGGGTGAGCTCATGTAACCACCTGACATGAGACAGCGCAGTCATTGACTTCATGTATTTGAGCCTTTGGTTATTGCCTTAGATGACAAGAGGATGGCTTGAAGATTGGCAAAAATGCTATTGTCTGTCTGTCTGTCACCCAACATGTCATTTCTTTTCTCTTTTTTCCCCCCACTCAATCTTGTGCATTTTCCATTTCTCTTCATTCCATTCATCTCTTGCTGAATGCACTCAGATTTTGTTTCCCAACTTCCCCCCCCCATTATTTCCTTCTACTACTCAATTCATTCCCATTTCTGTCTTTGCCGTGTCCCTATTAGTCAATTGTCTGCAGTTCATGTTAGGGTCAGAAGAACAATCGAGCAGGGGGCTTCAGTAAATCAATCCTTCAGAGGGCTCAAACACAAACACACACACACACACACACGCACACGCATCCATGCACGCACGCACACACCTGAGAGTCTCTGCAGTGGACCCTGTGCGTTTCCACAAGTTAACCAGACTCGAAGAACGGCTAGCAGCTGAGGATGATTTGCCATCGCCCACATGCATGCGCACCACCGTACTGGTGGTAAAGGCACTCCGTACGTTTCGCTCCGGTTTGGCCAGAATGATGTATACCTTTGATGACAGAAAATAAAATACATGTTAAGATTTACTTGAGCTTCACACCTCTTTGTGAGTTGATGATTTCACTTAATGCTATAATGCAAAATCAAAACAAAGATTGTACTTGTTTAGGTATGTGAAATGTATTTGCATTTTTTTTTTAATTCATTGCCTTTTCTTTTTACAATAATTCCTCACGAGAGGAAAATCATTTTTACTTAATGCATCATATGCTCACTATATCTAGGTACAATTAATAGAATTACATCACAAGACTCCCTAACACAACACAAATATTATCCACTATTATTATCCACTCTAATGTACAGTAGGAGTTTGTTGAGCACTTATCAAACCTTGAATTGTTCACAAAGTAAGAAATACCATCATTTAAAAGTATAAGGGCATGATCATGTATCATTACACTGACAAGATGACATTCAAATATTGTTCTGAAATTGTGCTGCATTTTACAAAAAGGTGCCATTAAAAATGTATCAGATATATACATTGCTTCGTAGTCACTATAATTAAAATTTCATTTTGCTTTCTCTAGGAACATAAGAGGGAAGGGACATTTTGATTTGAATATTACTGTCTACAATCCAAAAAATTAGTAAATAGGAGAGCATCCACCCATCAATCCATTTTCTGTATCTCTTATGCTCACCAGGGTCGCGGGTGAGCTGGAGCCTATCCCAGCTGACCTTAAGCAAGAGGCGGGGTACCTCGGCCAATCACAGTAAATAGGAGAGCAAATATTTAAACAAGGTTATGCATTATGAGGGGGAAAGTATACTGTGTACTGTAGCCATTGGGATGAATGGACAAGAATAGAGAGTAGTGGATAAATACTGTACTGCAAAAAGGTAAAAGGTAGCAAAGTTGTGAGAAGTCGCTCCTAAACTTACCTTTGGTACAAACATGCAGCAAAGGGCCACTGTGGCGCTGAGGCTGACACTGAAGCACATGGTGATAATTTTATAATTGGAGCCAAAGTAGATGGGAACGAAGGCCAGCCATATAATGCAGGTGGTGTACATGGTAAAGGCAATGTACTTCGCCTCATTGAAATTAGCAGGAACGTTGCGGGTCTTGAGGAGAAAGACAAGCATGAACAAATAGTTTTTTGTTATTGCTCAGTTGATTTTGCCTTAAGAGACATTTATTAAGTCAAGACAATGAACTATTGCAAATTCTGTCATTATGCATTAGGAATGATAGTGATCAAGCACAGCCCATGGCACTCAGTTGTTTTTGGAGTTTGTCGTGCTTGCTCTCTTTCCAAAAATAATCAAACAGACTTTAATTTGCATTTGGTAAAATCACATTTCCTTTATTGGTCGTGGTTAAACATCCAACAGCATTTCCATACTTTTTGTCGGCCTGTGTAAGTTTTCTCCTAAGTAAAAATTCAAACACGGCATACTTCAAATAAGGCTTAGCTGTGACTCCACCGTTAATTTGTAGGTCCTAAATTAGATATGTTGTGTAGTATGTATTAATCCACTAAATCACATTACAACCTAAATTATAGATAAGCAGTCAAATCCTCAAAAAAACATTTTTTTTTAAACAATATGTAGGAATAGGAAGGACCAGTTACTACCTTGAAGGCGTAGAAGGTACAGCTGAGGATGAGCAGGCCATTGTATCCCAAAGGGGCAACCACACCCAAGTTAGTGGTGTTGCATATGAGATTGACTTGACGGATGCTGGGGTAGTCATAGATCACCTGTGTGGAGGGATGAAAGCGGGCCGCTGTTTTGCTTAACACATGGCAAGGGTTTTACAAGCTTCTTGTGAAAATGAATTACTTTGCTGTAGAAAGAGAGACTACAAAACATGGTAGATCTACATTCATGTTGAAAAGTACGTTTTTTTTATATATTCTTTTATTTATGCTGTACACTGAAAACATTTGAATTTGACATCAAAAGATGAACATACTTTGAAGGAGAGTGTACATTGTAAACTTCACGTATTCATATTTCAAGTCTTCTTGAAAATAATAGAATTCAAGTTGCTACAGCAGAGGAGGATTGTTGCAACTGCTAGAGAGTACGTACTACAACTTAATGACTTGGGCCAAAGAGAAGACTACTGTTTATGAATGTAAATACATACAAATAAAATTAAATTACATATTTGTTGGTGGAACATTTTGTCATCCATCCATCCATTTTCTGACCCACTTATCCTCACAAGGGTCACGAGACTGCTGGAGCCTATCCCAGCTATCATCAGGCAGGAGGCGGGGTACACCCTGAACTGGTTGCCAGCCAATCGCAGGGCACATACAAACAAACAACCATTCGCACTCACATTCACACCTACGGGCAATTTAGAGTCTTCAATTAACCTACCATGCATTTTTTTGGGATGTGGGAGGAAACCGGAGTGCCCGGAGAAAACCCACGCAGGCACGGGGAGAACATGCAAACTCCACACAGGAGGGGCCGGGGATTGAACCCCGGTCCTCAGAACTGTGAGCCAGACGCTCAAATCACTTGCACACCGTACCGCAACATTTTGTCAAATATTCTTCAAGTATCAGTGTAATGAAAAGAGTTATGATGTTAAAAGTTCAGTCAATCTTTGAGTACCCAGAAAATGTATAGAAATGTGATGAATTCTCTATCAATTTTAATACATATACTGTAAATTAGTCTGTTGTCAACTGTGAAGCACTTTGAGGCTCTTTTGTGATTAAGGGTTATACAAATAAACTTGATTTAATTATTGTCTTTATGTTGTGATCGTTGGGTGTGTCCATGCATGTGTCAAGACTCCACCCACCTACTGTAGTTACAAAATAAAAACCCTGGAAAGAGCTCACTCACCCGGGGTGGCTCCATGAGGAAGAGTGCCACAATGATGCCTAGCTGTAGTAGTATGAGCAGGAAGGCAATGATGAGCTGAGCGCAGGCAGACATGAAACAAGGCTTCTTTGTACAAATCTTCTTCTTGCTGCCTGCCAGGATCCGCGCAATGCGGTTGGTCTAGAAGAATGTAAATATTAAGTTCTTTTCAATATGATGTCCATTCACTTTTTGTCTATCTTGACCAGTTTTATGTATTCCTCCCCGGCTACTTCCAGATCATTCTGTGCCATATACTGTACATCCTTTTATATTACTCTCTACAGCATATGAAACCTATTTGTGCCTGTAGACCAACAGCAACCAAGGAGAGAAAGTGTAGTTTTATAGTCACGGCGAGCACAGCACCTTCTCTAATCCTCACCTTGGTGACCAAAGCAGAGTAACTCATGGCAGGTGACAGGCCAATTCCAAGGCGTTGGAGGTAGCAGTGGATGACATGCGGTTTGGCGATGAGGCTGAAGGTACACAGGTACCCCAGGCAGATACCGGCCAGTATTATATAGCACAGCTCCCTGCTGGAGGATTTCACCACAGGAGTGTCCCTGAACCTAAACAGATGGATGAAACATTCAGTTCCACAAATAGCAATGCTTTACCATTCAAACATACAGAACATAGTCCCTTTTTTCCCCGCAGATATTCAGAAGATGTTGGTGGAGAACCTTTTAATTGATTTGATTGGTAATTGTATGTTTTCTTACCATTTAATTTTACAAAAGGCTAGATCAGGGATGGGCAAATTAAATGATAAAGGGGGCCACAATTTGACATCAGTGCTACCTGGGGCCCACATCGGACCGCTCACTTCCTAACCAAATGCCATTTAGAATAATGATCAAAATATGTGCATGTGTCTTTTTTATTGAACCAATGTACATCACAATAACTTAATATATTTCATGCTCAAATGCATGTATAAAAGATCCACTTTTCAACAACAAAGGGGATTGATCAAGCGGCCACTCAAAGTGTGGGCGCGGGCTGCTGACAGTTGCCCATCACTGGATTGGAGTAAAATTTTTTAATAGAATGTGAACAGCGTACAAGACATATGGACAGAGAGATTTGTTACCTAATGAAGACGGCAGTGGCAAAGAATGTGGCCATGAGCCCAAGGCAAGCAAATACCACGGCAGCGATGGGTTCGGGGTCTCCCCATCGTAGGTATTCCACTGGGATTGGATCACATCCTGGTTTAAGTGCAAACGCATTTGTTTAGCAACAGTTCATTACGAATGTCAGGAGACGACCTTTTTGAGTTGTGTGGTCACTAAATGTGATTTTCTTTCGACATTAATTGTAAAAATATCCTCCCTTTTTCCAAAATGTCCATTGTATTATGAACGTCTTTATTCCTTGCACTATGTTTCATCACTCTGTCGTCACTCGAGTTTAATTATCAACAGAGCCATTAATTAAAGGAACAGCTCTAATTATGGTCATTCTGTATGCTTGCTGAAATTTTCCACCTAGTCTAGATTTACAGTAGTGTAGCAGCAGCTGCATATGTATTTAGGTAAATGCTTACAAAACACATTTCACATATATAAAAAAACAATAGCTTTGAATGGTGTGAGTGACGAAACACATACAATATACTTTATGTAGTAAATGTTACACAATGCTTGTACAATGCATTATTGTAGCTAAATCAGAGAATGAATGTGTTTTGTGTCTACTCTAAATCAATGTTATGCTTGCATATTAGTAGCCTAAGGGACAAAAGCTCGAGTTGTCCAAGTTACAATATTAACATTTTTCTCCAAGCAAGGAATAGCCCATAGCCCAATAAACCATCATTAAAAAGAGGCACAACACTGATCCTTTTAAAGTCAAATGACAACTGACTACTTTGAACTGATTCATGGTGAATGTTGAACGCTACCAAAGCTGTCATTAATTCCGGTTCTGTGAATTATCTTTGACAGAATTTATAGCACAGCCAGGGTGTGGAGAGTGTCCAACTTGGTGGCCGAAGGATCGCACCTCTTCTACTCGTAGATGTGGCCCCACAAGCTAGAACATTCAGTATGGTGCCAGGGCGTTTCACAAATGTGGGATGCTGCCAGGATGAGAATCAGCACCTCCAAATCTATGGCCATGGTTTTTTAGTCAGAGATGATTGTATTTTGCCCTCTGGGTAAGGAACGAAAGTCTTCTTATTGACGAGGTCATGTTTACTCCCATCTGTGGTCGCAAGCTTCTGGCCACAAGCCACCCAAAGGACAAAATAGCATATACGGAAAGAGCTCAGGAATCTTGGAGGGAGTAGAACTTGCTCCACCAACTTTTGATGAGCCAGTTAAGTTGGTTTTGGCATCTACGACAGACTCCTCCCCACTTCCATTCTAAGCACGTGCCAAATAAGACTGGGTTCTTGCAGACCTGGAACAAGATGGTAGGACTATAGCCCTCCGCTGTTGTGCAAATGCTTTTGAGCACATGCATGGTGTTTTATTATTATTATTATTTTTAATTCATTCAAATTCAGCAGGCTTTCATACATTTTTGGGCCTCTTTATTGTTTTTTGGCTCTATACCTTATGTGCCAAAAGGTTAATATTTGTTTAAGTGCAATTTTCGCCGGCAGAGCCGGAATCTGATTTATTTGTATTTTTATGTATCGAAATTTTATTTATTGTTCTACATTACAATGCCAATGTTAAATATTTTGTAGAATTGAAAGTTAATTGTTTTTGCTTGAATTATTATGCTCTATAATATCATTATATCAGTGGTATAAAAATAACCAACAACAATACTATCGTTTATCGTGACTTGGGGAAAATATATTGTCCTGAAAAATTTGCTAACGTGGCAGGCTGAAGCAATAACCGTCATATAGCCGAGGATTACTGTATCTTTACTACGTGATGATAAGTTGCTGAGACTCATTGTTCCAGGGATGGGACTCATTGTTTCCAAACATGTGCATCCTGGGTTCACATAGTCTCAAGTGTAAAAAAATCTATGCTGTATATAACGTAAATATTAATGATCAATGCAGGGACAGTTGTGTATATGTAATAATGTAATGACACAGTTATATGATTTTCATGGCCCTCTGAGGAAAACTGTAACTACGATGTGGCCCACGCCGAAAATAAGTTCGACACCCCTGATTCTAGTGTATTGCAGAAAGACAGAAACTGAACAATTACTAAAAAGTCAAAGTATTTCAGTGTCATTAACTAACAGCAGGCAAATTGAGACTCATTTCCAGACTTGAGCCACACACATAAAATAGCATTAACGTTGGCGGCACGGTGATCGACTGGTTAGCACATCTGCCTCACAGTTCTGAGGTCCCGGGTTCAAATGCAGCCTCCCTGTGTGGAGTTTGCATGTTCTCTCCCTGCCTCCGTGGGATTAGGAGAGAGAGAACTAAATCCTAATATTTGACGGATGAACAGATGACGTTTGTACACACCTACTGTAATGACTACTCCTATAACATACACTCACCCAACACAGCATTAAGATCCACACGCATCTCTTGTTATGTAGCTAAATAAGGTTACCTAAATATTAGTATAATTCAGTGCTGTTCTACACCCTTGTGCACAATAACCACGTGGCCAGTGAGCATCTACTGTAGTACAATGCTGGAGCACAAAACCCCTAATGACACCATCCTTTGTGTTTATCTTTTTTTCCCTGTGAAATATGCCTGCTCCACTAAGTGAAGAGGCTTCCGTCCGTCCCTGCCATTGAGGCTCAATTTGAATTTTCAGCAGGATTCTTTCTATTCATGTTTTAATCATTGCATGGCAAGCAGCGTAATGAGGTGCCGAAAGAATAACAAGGCAATATTCATGCTCTTCGAAAGCAGTGGAGTAGAAATACATTTTCACGGCAGTAGAAATATGTTTGCATTGAATGCTGCTCTAAATGGAGAATAATTAAAACACTGGTGATGACATTGGCAGCAAATTAAAAAGAACCGTTGGTAGGGCGGCAGTGGAGGGTGGCGAACACAATAATATGAAGTCATGGCAGGCTGCATGTGCAATAAAATGTTGCTTTAATTATAAGAAACACATTATCTGTTACATCTGCAACATTACTGAAATACAAAATAGAGATACACAAACAAAGAGACTAACCTGTGAGGTCATCAGTGGGCCAGGAGCCAAGGTCGCAAGCTCGGCAAGTGTACTCGTCAAATACAAACTCATTTTCTTTACAGGGAGTACACGTCCAACAGCAGCTCACCTCACCTTTGCGGATCACCTAGAAAGGAATCAAAGTACAGTAATGTTACTGTGTGACTTTATGCCAGATAAATTTCAACCGACAATACATCAATATGTATTTCTTTGTTATGAAAATAATTGCAGTTAAAATATGATGCATTCATTCTTAAATAGCTCAAGCCATCAAGTGGCATTTCACTCTGCAAAAAGGATTTGTCCCTTGTAACCTAGCTTAGGCTTTATTGATCAATCACATTACCTTAATTTGCCCCTTGTCACAGGGATCACTGCAAACTGACTTGATGACAACATCCTTGCTTGACCAGATTTCGTCATCGTCTATTTTTAGTCCACGGTTGTCCCAACTACCCACATTAATGTAGTCATAGTAGTCCTTCCCCATCTTCTTAAAATTCATGATTTCATACCTGAGGACAAAAAGCATGTAGACTGCATTGTCATAATCAAACACACGTACTGTAGTGTTACATATTTTCTTGGTGGAGCCACATTTACCGTACCTTTCTTTCGCAAATTAACAAGCTCAAGTTCATGACATTTCACTTGAATTAATACCTGCCAGGCGAGTCTCCATTCTTATCAAAGAGGATTCCCTCCCCAGATACGCCAGTAAAGTTAGTTTTCATTAGGAAGTCCAGCAGTGTAGCGCCATCAATAGGCCTCATGGCGTCACACAGGCCCTTTAAAAGCAACAACAGAAATACATCTTACCTAGTAGCTGATTTAAAGAAAGAGAAACCTTATTTTACAAATATCTACACAAAAATGAATATGTTGGCTAAATATATTTTGCATAAAACAGCAATCGTAATCATAACTACACTCCTACATCTCAATATTTACATGTAGTCAGGGAAATAACTGCTGGAATTTCTATTTCCAGTATTTGCTTGAATACACTGCCCTCTAAAAGCTTGGATTTTTAAGCATGGAACAAACAGGGTACAGATGTTGCGTTATTGAATACTTACCGCCATAGACTTGTGCTTACGTTTCATCGTGCTTAGTGTAGTTTGTAGTTTCCCTTCCTCGCGCTTGGTTGTTTGTAAGTGGTTTTCTGTTCTTGACTTTTTGTTTGCTAATCTTGTATAGATGAACTTTTGTTGTTCCTGTTTGTTTGCCAGTTCTTTCTAATCTTGTGTAGACTTTTACATCTGGATCTGATACACAATTTAGATGATGGCACCTTTTGTTCGAACCCACCCAACTATCATGCAAGCAAATTATTGGAACATTGTCGCCCAGGTGTGCAGTATTACATTGATTGTTAAAATGGTATATATAGTGCTGGATGTCTGAATGTATGCTATTTTTTAGATTTAACTTCTGCCTGTGAAGACTAAATTTATAATAGTTAGATGTGCATCCAACATGAAAACCAGAGAGCTATCTCCCTGGCCATAACCAATGCTACTATTGGAAACATCCTGAAGAAGGAACAAACCACTTGTACACAACATTACAGAAGTCAAATGGGTAGCGCAAGGAAGATATTATTCTCTTTCTTATTAGACCGTTGACTTAATGAACTGCTTTTCACCTCTCGATGAGGAAAAATGTGTACTGATTGTACTTTTTAAGTGCTTTAAGTTACTGTACAGATGATTGTCAACAACAACAATGATTCTGGTTGCTGTGGTTTACAATTTCTTTTTCCCCTCCCCTTTTTTTCCCCCTCTAATGGGGATGGTGAATTTATTTTTTCTGATGTTTATTTGGTATTCAAAATACAACCTGCAATGCTTTGGGTGCAGGTATGTAATTGTTTATTTTAGCAATAACACCAATAACCATGATCATTTTGGTCACGATAATTGTGATCTGAAATCTCCCTACAATTTCATTTCTACATGCACACCTGTCTTAGCTACTCAATCTGTTGTATCCCTCTATCATCCATCATAGCAGCACCTACCTGATAGCCTGGGCACAGTGCACGTTGCATGTTATGCAGGCCATATGCCATCGAATAAATGGCATTGATGACAAATCCCATCTTGGTGTCCTGCGCATACTGCTGCCGGAGAGATTCTCGCTCTGCACAAGTGGGGGAGGGGTGTTGGTGTTTGAAGAATAATTTAATGAGAAAGGCAGCTATATGAAAACTCTTGATTTAATATTACCCTTAATATTACCCTCTGTATTTTGTACGAAATGCAACAAGGTTTTCTTTTCCAACATCAAAGACCACTTGGCGGCCTCTCGTTGCTTCTCAGGAGCCACTTCTCACTGGCCTATCTCATTTCTTTTTGTCTCCTGTTCATTTGGATTTCACATCCTGTTTCATTAGAATACAGGAGATGTGATCCCTTTGAAGTTGTGCTCTCATTGTATTTTACCTATGAATGCAGCCAATGAAAAAGAGAGGAATGGGAGGAGCACAGAGAAATGAAAGGGGCTGTTGCCACAGCCAAAAAGGATATCCGTGGTAAACCAGAGAGCGGTGTGTATCCAAAAGGCATGGATAATAGTATGTACACGAGCAGCTTGTCTTTGTTCCGTGACCAGCTATTGTAAAAAGCCTGTCAATGAAACTCTTATTCCTAATATGGCATGCCCTCAACAAGGAGAGTACTTGGTGCATCTTCTGGCAGGAACGGAGAGAAGGAGACTTGGTGGTGGAACCTTGCAGTACAGGAAATCATACAAGGAAAAGGGTTGGCTAAGAAGAAGTGGGACACTAAGAGGACAGAGGAGAGGCGAAAGGAATACATCAAGATGCGACATAGGGCAAATGGCAAACAAGAGGCATATGATGACATGTATGGCAGATTGGACACTAAAGAAGGAGAAAAGGATCTCTACAGGTTGGCCAGACAGAGGGATAGAGATGGGAAGGATGTGCAGCAGGTAAGGGTGATTAAGGATAGAGATTGAAATATGTTGACTGGTGCCAGTAGTGTGCTAGATAGATGGAAAGAATACTTTGAGGAGTTGATGAATGAGGAAAATGAGAGAGAAGGAAGAGGAGGCAATGATTAGTAAGGGGGAAGTTAGTGAAGTATTTGCGAGCAACAATATGGTTTCTTGCCAAGAAAGGGTACCACAGATGCATTATTTGCCTTGATGATATGGATGGAAAACTACAGAGAAGGTCAGAAGGAGCTACATTGTGTCTTTGTGGATCGAGAGATAGCCTATGACAGAGTACCCAGAGAAGAGCTGTGGTACTGCATGGGGAGGTCTGGTGTGGCAGAGAAGAATGTTAGAATAATATAGGACATGTACGATGGCAGCAGACCAGTGGTGAGGTGTGCTTTAGGTGTGACAGAGAAATTTAAGGTGGATGTGGGACTGCATCAGTTATCAGCCCTGAGCCCCTCCCTGTTTGCAGTGGTGATGGATAGGCTGACAGATGAGGTGAGACTGGAATCCCCGTGGACCATGATGTTTGCTGATGACATTGTGATCTGCAGTGAAAGCAGGGAGCAGGTGGAGGGACAGTTAGAAAGATGGAGGCATGCACTGGAAAGGAGGGGAATGAAGATTAGCCGAAGTAAGACAGAATATATGTGCATGAATGAGAGGGGTGGTGGGGGAAGAGTGAGGCTACAGGGAGAAGAGATAGCAAGGGTAGAGGACTTTAAATACTTGGGCTCAACCGTCCAGAGTAATGGTGAGTGTGGTCAGGAAGTGAAGAAACGGGTCCAAGCAGGTTGGAACGCGTGGAGGAAGGTGTCAGGTGTGTTATGTGACAGAAGAGTCTCTGCTCGGAAGAAGGGCAACGTTTATAAAACAGTGGTGAGGCCAGCCTTGATATACGGATTAGAGACAGTGGCACTGAAGAGACAACAGGAAGCCGAGCTGGAGGTGGCGGAAATGAAGATGTTGAGGTTCGCTCTCGGAGTGACTAGGCTGGATAAAATTAGAAATGAGCTCATCAGAGGGACAACCAAGGTTCAATGTTTTGGAGACAAAGTTAGAGAGAGCAGACACGTCCAGAGGAGAGAGAGTGAGTATATTGGTAGAAGGATGATGAGCATGGAGCTGCCAGGCAAGAGGGCGAGAGGAAGACCAAAGAGAAGGTTGATGAATGTCGTGAGGGAAGACATGAAGGCAGTTGGTGTTAGAGAGGAGGATGCACGAGATAGGCTTACATGGAAAAGAATGACACGCTGTGGCGACCCCTAATGGGACAAGCCGAAAGGAAAAGATACTGTAACGCATATTGTGGTTGTAGTATAACTATACTAGATGTGGAGTGGAGTATAAGGAACCTCGAACACAAACTAGTTACAAATGGTTTTCTCCAGTTTCCGTTTTTTCTGATTGTGAATAAAGAGACTGAGAAATAATTATTTACGGTACATACATTATTGCATTGCTTAAACAACAAATCTAGCGGTGACACAAGGTGTTTGCCCATTATGTTAAAGCTGCCCCTACTTACTGCTACAGGTGCGGTTGTACTTGGTGCTCTCCTGTGGGTGCCCCTTCAGTCGGCAGTGAAAGCGATGTTGCCAAAATTCTGTAAACCAGGGGTCCCTGAGATTGTTGTCAGGGCGCAGTTTAAGGTAGTAGTCATCAAACCACTTGACGTCAGCAGACTGTAGTTTGATCGTTATGCCACCAGCGGCTTCCTTCACGTAACCGTCTGTCACATCGTACCTGTCCGCCCAGCCGTCACTGACAAGACACAGACAGACATATTCTTCAGAATATTTTGACATCAGGTAATTTAAATGTACGCATGTAATTATTGTTTATTATTGATTATTGCTATTGCATAATGCTTCATTTGAGATATCTACTATCGCGCTCAAACACCACGTGCCTCTGACAAGATTTAAATTATCGTCACTAGCAAAATCAATAAATGTAAGCCTGCTCGTGTGGTACTGACACTCCTTATGCTGACATTGCTAAGGTACTTCACTACAGCCACCAAATCATGCCATAAGGGATTTGCATTTACAGTACCTTTACTTTTCAAATGAGAAATGTTCATAAATGCCCCAGTGAATAAATCCAACAAACCTGTCACCTCGCTTTCAATTCACCCTTAAAGTTATGCACATTAAAATGCCATTGACGATACAGCCTCTCACATAGCAAATTTAGTTTGAATAGGGGTAGATTCAATTGAAATTTGTAATTTGACAGTTGTCTGCCAGCTTGAGCTTCGGCAGGGCAAATATTTGCTTGGGGGGATACAAAAAACACAAAAGCTCGAACTGCCTGTTTATACCAATGTGTGGGTCAGCTGCTGAAAGATTCAATGACTGTATTGGAGTTAAAACAATATACTTGATGAGCGAAGATGTGCAAGGCTCTGTCTTTCTCTGTTCAACTAAAAAAGAGATGTAAATAGCAGAGACAAGCAGATGACCTATGTGATGTGGCTCTATTGCATCACTTTGTGAAATGTCCTAAACTCTTCCCAAATAAAAAGAGACCACCATTGCACAAACACCAGCCTTGGTTAATGGTTCAATTAACTATTTTGGCATTAGCTCGGCACCCCGACTGTAGCAAGATGAGTATAATAGGCAAAAAAACAAATTTACACAGATTGTTGTATTACATCAATCCTGCAGTCTGCAAGCATCCTGCAGTCTGCAAGCATCCTGCAGTCTGCTAGCATCCTGCAGTCTGCTAGCATCCTGCAGTCTGCTAGCATCCTGCAGTCTGCTAGCATCCTGCAGGCTGCTAGCATCCTGCAGTCTGCTCGATAGTGGAAGTTGAAAGTGGACATTGATTAAAAAAAATAAAGTTTGTTTCCCTCAGAAATATTGCGACCAGGCAGCTACAGCATCCCAGAACAGCTGGCAGATCCTCATTTTACCAGTTCCGGTGGGATGCAGGGGATTTGTAACAGAATCCACTATCAGTCTGTTGGGGAAAATGGGAGTGAGGGGATCCCTCCACTCCCTCAAATAGGATATTAAGACCCTGCCAAGTGCTGCCGAAAAAAGCAGGAACTGGCTCTTGATCAGACACAAAGACAACAACTGGGCACCAATATAGGGACAGATAATATGCAGGCGTATACATGGCTCAGTGGGAAGGACGCCCTTGCCGTAGAGAGTCCAACATGGAGGCATGGAGGGTATGGAATTGAGGGGGGTGTACCTGGGATGCTGGCAAGCAACGAAACGTACATGAAGCAGGGTGCCCACCTGATGACCCCAACGAGATACTTTACCTCCCTTTCAGCACTCCACACCTGAAGTTATCTTCAAGATGTGCCTACTTACCCAAGGAACTGAAAGATCTAGTCCTATTCTGTGTACTCATATCAAATTGTGAAATAGACCTACGGGTATTGTAAAGGTTTCTTCAACCTCAAATATATCTGAACTTTTCCTTGGGGATATTGATTGATTATTGATAACTGATTATATCTTGCAACAAAGTCAAGGTGTGAAAGAGGTGTTGAAAAAAATTGTGATAGTTGGTGAGAATGAAAAGAACATGCACTGAGGCAAAACCAAAATGAAGACGCCAAGTACGGTAATTAGTCTGTCAAAAGTGTCAAATTATTTTTTTGCAGTTCTTTTTCATTCACATTAGGAGCAGCTGTTTGTTTCTTCTTTCATAAAATGTCATAATAATCAGGTTTCTTTGTTTTTCCCCTCTTCATTTTTGTGTTTATCACAAATATAGATAGTTTGTTGTTCCCCCATCTGTCTTTCTGCATCTTTCCTCCTTACATTTCTCAATTAATTATGTTGCTTTCACTCAATGATCAGACTTTTGTTGTGGTCAATTCCACTGGCAATGGACACACACAAACGCAAAGCTGCATTACTGTCATACTGAGTAATGGCTAACAGCTGCATTGTCATCAGCACTGACAAAGTTGGGCCAACCACTCATAACCTTTATAAATTATCTACCAAACTTAAAAGTTTTTAGTCTCTCATCATACATTCCTTTGGACAAAAATGATTGCCACAATAACCTCACCAATCATTTTCATTTATGTCACAGTCTAAGACATTATGATAAAATATGATTATCAATAAGGGATGTGATGACGAAGCCTGTAATTTGCAATCACGCCCTGAAGGAGTATTGTCGAGGGAAAAATTATTGTGTTGTCACTCACTGTGACCGAAATGTAATCAGAGTAATTCTTTTTGGGGGGAGCACACTGACTTGCAAGTAGTTGTGTTCATAATAGGTAGAGTTAGTTCGTTAGGGAATCTCTGTATAAATAGATGTCACTCCGACGAACCAACAAAAGAAGGGAGAAGAGAGTTTAGCATGACCGACATCTGCCATTTTATGGGGGTTTTTTAAGAGCATCATGCCATACCACCATAAAAAGATACTATTGATTTGATACACAATGCCGGTTACGAAGTGCTTGTTGTAATGGATTTCACGACAAACGCGGGTATTCAAATTGCACTCAACACTATAGAATTGTGTGGGCAATGTTTCAATAGGAGGGCGTCATAAGAGCCCTACAGTGTATAGGAGTGGGATTACAACACGCCACACATTTACAGTACATGTACTTGTGTGAGGCTTACTGTAGAAGCATAAATACTGATGAAATACTAGCTCCATTTTTGATCAAAATGACTGATGTTAATGACATTCCGGTTCTCCTCTCTCCACCTCCCTCAGTCTAGGACCCGGAGACTGTTGCCATGGTTCCCGGCCCACGCTCAACCAACTGTCTGTACTTTGTCTCATAAAAGCACACTGGCTTTAAGTATGCACACACAAACATATTCATCTCTCATACACTTTACCGTTCACTCTAAAACAAACATGAGCTGCCATGAATGGAAATGTAATTTTCAGAATTGTATATTATGTTTCTTGCTAATCTGCACCAGCTGTATTACAACCTTTACAATATACAAAACCCTGCAGTGGGAATTTCCATTTGATCCCTAAAGAATAAAAGTGAAAGAAACCATAACCCATTTTCAAATTGTTCTTTGGCAATTGATTACTTTGTTAAACCAAGAAGAAAACTCCTCTCAAGTCGAAAGTATTTGACTAATGTGGGAAAGCATCATTACACCGTAAATCAAGGCAAACTCTACTTCATATTTCATCTGAGCTAACAATCAAACAAGTTAAGGCATCTTTTGGAATGCTAAATGTTCACTTGATTAATTGCTTCACTTTCACTTAAATTATGTTTTGCTTAATAGTAACACAGGTGCATTGCTTCAGCATGAATGCTTTGATCCAGAGGTGTACAAAAACATGTTCTGCACTGTACCTGTGTTTCTTGGCTCAAAATAATTAGGCCAAATATTGTGTGTTGGCACAATAGTTAAATCTCTTTTGTAACAGTGCTGCCAACAGATCACTGCAGTAATTAATGATGTGGTACAATAACATGCCTTGACCCTCCCCCATACAATATCAACCAATGATAACCTGGCAGAAATTATACAGGAACATTTGCTTCTTACAGCCATACAAAATAAAACCCATAAAACCCAGCATGCACAGGCCTACAAACAAATACACACATGCACACCCAAGTCAGAGGTTAAGTCGCAAATGTAGTATTGATTAGTAATTAAATTAATTAGATTAAAAATTAGGGAAAATTTAAGACAAAGGTCTTAAACTCATGGCCGGGGGGCCAGATCTGTCCCACCACAGCATTTTATGTGGCCCACGAAAGCAAATTGTCTGCGTCAACTTCCATGATTCCTGCTAAAATCTGTACCATAATTTAAAATGGTCATATTTCATAAATCATAACATTGAGATATGGCACGCATTTTTTTTTTGTTACCAAACCACTTTTTACACTAACTTGAATAATAGTTGAACAAACTATTATTCTTGACTTCTGATTTCAAAACTAGTTATCCAGCAATTTGTTGTGTACACTGTATGTAATAAGATGATGAGGCAATCAAACATTGATATGATTTCACTGTCATAACGGCCCTCCGAGGGAGACCGTGACTACAATGTGGCCTGTGACAAAAAAATTCTGACACCCCTGTGTTACAGTATCTGGGGATTGCTATGTACAGTATGTAGTGTAGTCCTATGTTTCTTTTGTCAAATTCCAGCTGGGTGAATTCACACAAATTTCTGGGAGAATAACAATTAGCAGTTTTACAGTAGTGGACAAATACAAAGAGATTCAATCAGCGCATGAAACAGTTCTGTTGAGAGTTTGACAATTCAGTGAGTCCTTTTACAGACAGTTGGGGAGAGAAAATGTTGAATGATTTATGTGAATATTTCATAGCAAAAGGACATGATACAGGTGTATAAGAGCACACCGCAGCAAAGTATCACTGTTTAGTTGTAGTTTAAATAATTTAAAGGATATTGAAGGTAATTTGAAGATATTCTGATAGCATTTGAAAATCTATACAGAAAAGCAAAAAGAAGAGTTCACCCGAACAGTAATCAAAACTCATTTAGCCATATATTAGAGCTATCTTCCAAATAGCTGGATTTTTACTGACCTCACGGAAATGGATGTAAGGCCAGTATCTATGTATGGCCACAATGCAGTGACTGTATATAATTGGTCTGACCTGTATATAATTGGTCTGACCATTTTGATGACAGTCAATGACACCTTAGGAAGAGCAGCCCACGCTTAGTCCCCTGGCACCTGGTCCAGTTCACTCACAACTGCTACTACTTCATTACACCCATCATCTGAAAATATCACCTTTGTTGTGGCTAACATTTTCTATAGTATTGTTACAAAGACTGAGAAAAATCAATAGTTGTCTTTTGTAGTTATTCCATGAATGTGTGAAAGAGAATATGTTGGTGCAGCTTGCAGGGTACCACAAACAGGGTACCTGAGCAGAACAGCAGTAGGTACACTTTTCAGACTTGTGGTCATCTAACTGGCTAATCGATGCTGGACTGGTTTTCCTTCCATATTGTTTACATTATTGACTCAGAGTTCTGATGTGAGCTCATAGGAATCACAGTGTGTCTTGTACAACTACATCAGCATTTTTTTATTTAAAAAAAAAAAAATATATATATATATATATATTCACCATTTGCGTTTGCGCATCCATCATTACGCTCACATTGTTCTAGGTGAGGGTAAACTCGATCCCATCTCATCTGACTATAGGCCGGTCAATCACAGGACACAGAGACAGACAATAATTCGTACTTGAATTCGCGCAGTCATTGAGTGGGAACCAACCCCATGTGGGCTGTGGGAAAGTCAGCCCTATGAATCATTACACTCGCAATGGTGTACCATTTGGGTTTGTTTAAATAAAAGATTTGTGACTGGGAAATAATCAAATAAAACAAATTTTTTTTTGGGGGGGGGGGGAATATAATTGTAGTAATAAGTAAGTAATTGTTGGGAAATGATGACATGATGATGTCAATATAGGTCAACAAAAGGAAAAAGCAGAGAGAAAGCCATTGAGGATACAACCGTACAGTCTTCAAAATTGAAAGTTCTTGTAGATGCGCGACTGACTTCCGGCAAAACAGGTCAAAGCAGGTCCTGTTGGTTAAGGTGAATGGCAAAGGGGGCTGTGACAAAGCAACCGTAAGGACTTCTTTGTATTGTATTAGTTCCATATTTGAAAATCTCATTCATTCATCTTCCGTACCGCTTATCCTCACTAGGCTGGAGCCTATCCCAGCTGACTGGGTGAGAGGCGGGGTACACCTTGAACTGGTTGCCAGCCAATCGCAGGGCACATATAAACAAACAACCATTCACACTCACATTCACACCTACGGGCAATTTAGAGTTTTCAATTAACCTACCATGCACGTTTTTGGGATGTGAGAGGAAGAGGAGGGGAGAACATGCAAACTCCACACAAGTTAGGCCGGATTTGAACCCGGGTCCTCAGAACTGTGAGGGAGATGAGCTAACCAGTCATACACCGTGCCGCCATATTTGAAAATATACAGCAAAAATTATATTGTTGGTATATATTTTATTACAAAATAAAAAGAACAAATCCATCTAGCAAGAAAGATGAAGCAGAATTACTTTTATATCTTTAGTGGGCCACATAAAATTATGTGGCAAGTTACATTTGGCCCCCAGGCTTTGAGTTTGACACCTGCGTTCTAGATAAAATACACTTGACAGTTTTTTTCTCTCTTTCTTTCTTTACACATGAGGGAGGTGTCATTTTCAAATTTGGCCCCACAGGCATTGTATTAAGTAAGGTAATATAACATCAGTATAACACTGATCTCTCTCCGAGATACTTCTTAATCTTCATCACCACGGTGGCCTTTGGCTCCCTCGGTTACTTATGCTCTCATCTCTGCTCCCTTCCCTTACACTGTTTTGCTTCACTGAGGGACCTCCGTCTGCTCAAACTTCAGGTCGTGTACTTGAGTTTAAAAATGATTGTTCCGGTCTGGAACTCAACTGAATGTGAATTTAAATATAAGTAATGTAACTATTTACTGAAGTAATTTCTTACCATGTATATTAAGGGATGAACTTTTTCCTAGTTGATAAAATACTCACATACCCAAAACAGTGCAGTATGTAAAGGACATTTACCAGGTTGTGTTGTTCATTTACAGAAAAACTTAGTTACATGTGGTAATCCATTCTTTGGTTCAGGTTCGAAGGGTTGTAGTCTGTTGAGTCATATGTGGATGTACTTTATTAAACAGTGTTTAGCCAGCAACAACATGAATTGACATCCTTGCTTATTTCAACAAGGATTTACAGCCCGAAGCAACACAATGTACGTAAATACAGTACACCCGCGCTATTTGCAGTAATAGGGGCCGAGCTCTGCCGCGAATAATAAAACTGACTCCTCCTTAAAAATTTATTATTGCCTATATTAATAGTTTAAACTGTAAATACCACCGACTATGATCCAAAACACTATCATTTCAAAAAGATCTTACAACATTACCCTTAAAAATTAACAGTTTACAGATTATTTGATTTTTGAAAAATGCAGCAGATGTGTAACGTTGCTGGCATGTACTGTTTGTCGCCGCTTCGCAACCCCTAAAAATACCAAATGTCAAGCAATAACTAAACCTCTGACATTTGTTAGTTTGAGCTTTTTAATAGCCAATCAGCCGAGCAAAAACACACACGTCGCAGATTCTCAATAACAACACAAGCGCAACTAGCTCCTCCTGGACGTACAATATTTTAGTCTCACAGTTGAGTTGTATCACTTCAATGTACTTCCTAATGAGCACAAATCACACAAAACTAAGTTTTTCAGTAAATAGTTGTGGATGGGTTCCACAAAAAAAAAATTAAAAAAATGTATTTGTAAACGGCAAACCACGAGTACGTGGGAAGTTCACTGTAATTTGAAAGTAAAAATTGGATTAAACAGAATTAACAATAAAATTCTAATTCAAATATTGTTTAGCTGGTTTGAGCTTTGCTAGTAATGATATAACATGATACGGTAAATGAATTCATAGTGCCAGTGTGGGACATTTCGAGGCACTTCTGCCATCACTACATTAATTAATAATCATTATAGTATATAGCGCATTTAGGAATGAATTATTGAAATGTAATTGATTCTGAATTTTTTTACATCAGCATCATTTAAGAATCTATTATTTTTTCCACCGCTATTGTGTATGAACACAAACACAGCAAACCTTTATCTAGATGCATGCAAGCAGAAGCCCTTAATGGACAATCTTGTTGAAACTAATGATGGACCCGTGGCTGCCTTAGACGAAGCAGTCTGAGACATTGCCTTCTTCACACGCTGGCAAAAATGATAGTTTCAAGCTGCGCACACACACACACGCAGGCATGCACACACAGACACACACACAAAACGTGTGTTTGACAGCAGAGAGTGGTGCATGCAGCGAATGCGCAGTAACGAGACATTTATCAACCCACAGAACCGTCGCGTGTGTGCGTGTCTGCGCATGTGTGTGTGTGCGCGCACTCATGTGTATACATGCAAGTGTGTGTCCAAGAGACAACTAGGCAACTACAGTAAATTAGATGTGTTATTCTGGACTTTAAATTCTCTCTCCCACATCTCAGTGGTACCACATGCCACAGACAGAGCCTTGATCTTTTCCCTCTTTCTTCACTAAATACACCAACTTGTTTTGGCAGAACCGGGTCCTTTAAGTGTGTGAACAGTTACATTTTCACAGGTTAAAAAAAAAAAACAAGGTTTAGTGGTGAAGACCTTTTATTGCCATAGTACACAAGTAAAGATTCTTATCTGTCTGTTTTTTTTCTAACATTCTCTCTCACATTCTCTATTTTCTTGCTTTCAGGCTCTGTGGTTGCTATAGTAACAAGCTGCGCAGGGGCTGTGATGCAGCACACATATTGTAGCACTGAGCACACACACACAGAAAGAGGGAGTGAGAGGGAGAGAGAAGACGAAAGGGGGAGATTAGTAGGTAACAGGGTGTCAGCGGTTCACTTCACTTTGTTGCAAAACATCCAGATGTGTCTCATTTTCATTTTAACTTTGCCGAACTGTTTAAATTAAATCCAATTGATATGAACTAACCAAAGAGAGCCAAAAAGTAACTCTTATTTTCATCATCCATGACACTCAGCTCGACTTTGAGCTTTTGAACTGATCTAGCTCTTATCTCAGCTTGCTTCAATAACCCATTGTCCTTGCTTTTCCACAAGCATCTCCCCCTGTATGTTTCCCTGCACTGCCCTCAATTAGATTTATTGGGTGTGAGATACAGGGAAATACATTTTAAGGACTTTCACACACTTGTGCCTCAAGGTAGTGTGGGACATAAACACCATAAGGCTCTGACTTCTCATATAAAAACAAAACACAATCAGTTTGATTCAGAAGGAAAATAGAGAAGTGATATAAAGGTTAAAATGAATTTTATCCCTCGCACACACTTTAAATACATTTAACACACTTCTTAAAGTGAAATGGAACCTCAGGTTACGAGCGACCCTTTAATTGGGTTACACTCAAAATTGTCATAGAAAAACTACATCTATTTATGTATTATTTTCAATTTGCGAACAGTCTTAGCATGGACGAACGGAAGAATCTGTGCTTCTTCGCGCGCTGCATACCCATCATTGGCGCAGTACGTCACACAATGAAACAAGTGTACTGTAAGGTCTTCCAAAGATACACGAGACGTCCGTTTATCTCACCTTTATGCCAAAATGAAACAGAAGTTACGGAATTAAACAACTCTCCACTTTGTAGACACGTGAGTCACTCTCTCTTTTTTCCAGGCTTGTGTCGGGAAAAAATGCTTTTAAAATGTGTAATGATTTTAAAATGTGCAGAAAATTGAGTCATGTGCAGGCATTTATTGAAAAGGATCACCCTAATGAAACTGTGGCCAACAGAGCAATCTATATTTTCAGAAAAAAAAATTATGTAAGACTTCTCTTCAATGGAGGAACGCTAGTCGTCTTTCCCTTTCTCCCCTTCTAAATTAAAGTTAAAGAGCAATATACAGTTATCATGTTTGTTTAGTGTTATTTCTTTATAGTAGCGTGTCGCTCATGTATATATGACAGCATGATAACAACATGGTATTACACTGAATGTGTGTAAAAGCCCATATGATTGTTTCAAAATCTGCGGAATAGCAGTTGCAGGAACAATGAATGCAATATAACGGTGGTTCACCATATGTCATGTAAAGGCACACAGCCTGATAAGGAAGGAGAACAATAATAACGATACGGAGGCGAAGATGAGCTGACAAAGCGGACAACAGATTAAAGTATAGTCAGGTTGCCGAGTAACAGAAAGATTTTTGGGCCGATAATAATAACACAATATTTAGTCTCATCAGCCATTCTGAAAGTAGTTAACGCATCTTAAAACTGAGTTAACCAAAAAACACATCATATTAGTCAACTTACTAACTAACTAAGGTCACAAAACCTTTACGAAGCCTACAACTACTTTCATGTCAGACAAAGAGCAGAGATCTACCATACCTTTCAGATACTTTCAAAATAAGAAGCCATACAAAAATACATTGTAAAAAGAACCTTGTCACAGCCAAAACAATTTGATCATAAATGCGTTAACTGACATGCAAATGTGGAAGGGGAAAAAACACATGTGCATGAATATGAAGCAATGTATCATTTCATTGTAAAGGTTGTTTGCCATGTTGCTCTAAGAGCGACTCAATCCATGTCAAAGTCGCTGCAGTAAATTGCACTGACAACTACTTTTTGATGTCATCGTTTTGATCATCTCTGAATAAAGTGCCAGTGGTAATTGCCAACTCCTAATAAAATCTGCCACTTACGGAGCTTTCTTCTGTCTAACCAAAAGGCTAACACACAAAAAATGACACTTTGGTTGCGCTCTTATTCTTAATTTGGTCCACCGGCTTGTGGGGGAATCAGCTGCTGAGCTTTAAGCGGTTGTTTCATTAAGCACCTTGCAGGTAGACAATCTACTTTTGGCTGCATAGTTCTCGCTAAATTTGCTGTGGCTGCTGGTGTCGTGAGACTCCCAATTGCCTTGTGTGCGATTGCAGCTGCCCGGTGATAAATAAGCGAGATAACGTTCTCTTTCAGTAATATGAACAAACATGTTCATTCATTGGGAGCGAAATGTTATTGTCTTTTTCAACAATTGCCTGCCCACTTAATTGCCAGCCAACCACGCTACTTGCAAATGTTAGCGTGACACGATCACGATCGACTGGTTGGTGACTACTACTTAAGCGAATGTGGTGCTATATTCAATAAACGGGCATCTAGAGTTTGAAGATTTCAGTTTCAAGACGCTTCAAGCAGTTAGATTGAAGAGGCACATCACTACCTGCACTGTACTTTCCCAGCACTTTTACTGGTTGAAAAGTTCACCAACCAGCTAATTGATGTAGACTTTGCTGGAAGCGTGTCTGTAAAGGGTTTCTGGACCGTTTCATACAGGGTAGAAACACCCATGTACATGCTCAGGCAGCAAGGCATAATTTACAAAAAAAGGTGAATTCAATTTGACACCAGAAAATCCTTAACGGTAATTCTGGATGTTTCAAATGCCATTTGTCTTAATAAATTATAAAATCACGTGAAAACTTTTGAGATCCAGTATACAGTAAAGGAATATGAGGCGTCATAGTGTGTCACTATGCAAATATGAAACACATAAAATAATCATCTAAACTTCAGTTTTAAAATATGCATGTATATTTTGTTATATTTCCTTCCATAGCGGTAAGAGATTATTTAATTAATTTTCATGTAAATTGAAGATACAGGAGAGAAACGTAGAAGACCGAGAAGGGGTATTTGTGTGTACTCTATAGCTATAGATATGTGTCCTAGTTCTGCTTTTCATTATTAGATTTCTTGCCTGCTGGGAGCGCACAGAATGTTAAAACAGCAATCAACACAACTGGGGTCCTACTCAAGAAGTCTGTAACTTAAAGTCTGTCTTTGGCTTTCTTTCTGTTGCTTCGTCTGTGTGTAAGAAAATATTATATGCCCTGGCCTAACCTTAACCAGATTGATTAAAAAAAAAATACAGTACAGAGCTTTCAGAACGAAATGTATCCGTCGTATTTGTGGAGCGCCTCAAGCATGTTAGTTTAGGTGACCCTTATGTTGCTAGAAAACAAGTGTAAATGCAATGACATAATTTGAAATCAATTGTGACTGTAATGTTTTTCATATGTACATGAACTATATATCATTTGAAAAAAACCTCGCTAGGGCCAGTAGCCAGCATTAATATTCAAGAGGTACTGGCATGACACTAATTTACCTTAATAAAAGACCAGGTTTGCAATAAGCACATACAGGAAACTGAGGGTAAACTAGGACAAAACTATTGTTTTACTCATTATCACTAATCTGCTTGTGATATTTTCTTATTTATCCTAATGGTCATTTTGGAAGCTTTCGATGGCCAAGTCACACAGAGAGGTGTTAAACACTTAGTATAATCAGATCAGTGGTAAGTGAATAATTATCTTTAACATCATCTGTGTGCTCTTGTGGTAATATAATTATGGTGACATTAAAGAGTGTCTGCCCGACCGAAAGGGGCTAATAAGAATTTCCTTCTACAGACCTCCGGTGAGCCGAGCATCCACCCATGACCACCTCCAGTCTGCAGCGAGTTTATGATACGGATGTGATTGAAGACAGAGGTTTAATACACTGAACTAATCAAAACAGATTGGCCAGGAAGACAGTAGGCGTGAGAATAATATACAACAGCACCCCCAAATACATAAATTCCAATTTCCGAATCTACAGCCAGCACACTTACAAACACTTACATAGAAAATTTGCAGTCCAGCAGATGAGTATTGGATGAAATTCAAGATTCTTCTTTAAATGCTGTTACTTTGCTTGATCATAGATTCCATTGTCAGAATAGAATAGCCCACATAGAATCCAAGTCTTTACCTCACTCAGCAGGGTGACGATGATGACCATGTTGATGATGATGATGATGATGAAGATGATGATGACGATGACGGAAAGGAAGAGCATGAGAACCGAAAGGATGCTGTTGCGATGTCTTAGATACAGAATGTAGATCACTGTGGAAAGAGTAGATTTACATTATAGTGTAGATAATTTAATGCTACTCCCATGACAATGTTTCAAATCTATTACATGAAATTTATTGATGACATAGGTAAAAAAAAAAAAAAAAAATCATTATTCATCTCATGATAATACTAAAGTTGACAGGACAACAAAATGTTTAGAAGCACAAAATACCTAACTTTTTTTTAATCTTTGATATGTGAAATGTAGACGGGATCCCTGTAAGTGAGAACAAATGCAAACCCCACTGTAGGTAAATGCAACACACAATTTTTCCAAATATCTGTATATTTAGCGGCACGATGGACGACTGGTTAGAGTGTTTGCCTCACAGTTCTGAGGACCGGGTTCAATCCCCGGCCCCGCCTGTGTGGAGTTTGCATGTTCTTCCCGTGCCTGTGTGGGTTTTCTCCAGGTACTCCGGTTTCCTCCCACATCCCAAAAACGTGTGGTAGGTTAATTGACAACTCTAAATTGCCCGTAGGTGTGAATGTGAGTGCGAATGGTTTTTTGTTTGTATGTGCCCTGCGATTGGCTGGCAACCAGTTCAGGGTGTACCCCGCCTCCTGCCCGATGATGGCTGGGACAGGCTCCAGCACGCCCGCGACCCTCGTGAGGAGAAGCGGCTCAGAAAATGGATGGATGGATCTGTATATTTAGCATTTGTAAGTTGCATAAACTTAACTGAGTTACTAAATTATTCATTTGATAAATGTCTTTATGCGATAGCATATGTAAGTAGTACACATATCGGTAAAGACAGTAAAGAGCATTAGCCAATCCAAAAGTATTTAACAGTAAATGAATGTGTAAGCACCATCCATCTCCCTGCTACTTGTTTGCATATGGGTGAGTGTTAAAAACACAAAGCTTTTTTGTGAAAGCTCAGCTGGTAAAAATAGCAACAAAAATAAATAAAAGAATGGAAACGGACACATGTTAGTTGATTTTTTTTTTGTAGGATTTGATCAGGAAGAATCCATTCACACAACTTACTGAACACAGCTTCACTGACCTGCCAACCAAAAGGAACTCTCCCACAAGTCCTTGGCGCCTCATAGCCATGAGGATATTGCGGACAGTCATGCCCTCACAGAAACATGCCACCACCCTGGCCTTGGGCAGGTGGGACCTCAGCCTTTCCACCAATCGGTCGAAGCTCTGCTCTCCAGCATTGCTCCAGATTTTGCCTGAAGCAAACATGACAGAAACAAGCACAGCCTGTAATACTTTCCAATCTCTTTAGTGTCATGCACAGCACAATATATAATCTCAAAAGTATTTGCACAGTGTAGGATATTGGACAAAAAAATTGTTTTATTACAATGATTTTATGATTTGACCTTGTGTTCATAATCCTACCAGAATGAGCGATACAAATGCCCTCCTTGGCTGCCATGTCCTTGAACGCTTCCATCCCGCTTTCTCCATAATTGCCTGGAAAGACAAAAAGGTTTGAACAAGGAGGAAAAACTAGTCAGAGGAAGGCATGGGACAGACATACCGACCCAGTTCCCTGACTCGTCTGCCTTAGCACGATTCATTAATCTCACATTTGTGTCAGAGAAATTGTCTCCCCACTGTGGCACCCATTTCTTTGCCAAAGAAAGTGGGTGACCTGGAATTTATGCAAATGAAAAGTTGTACACACTGGCAAAGAAAATGATAGGATTTCCCTGCCTAAAATCTCCCTCTTTCCCTTTCATCTCACCATTTCGTGGGTGGCTCAATGAAGAAAAGATCACAAATCCATCTCTCTAACAAGGATTTCTGAACGTCACTCAAAGAGATTAGCTCTGACGATTTGTCCCTCTCTTTCTTATGTGTAATCAATAACAGAATTTGATTTCAAAAAATGATCTGTGGTCAAATAAAACTGTGAATAAAGAACGAGGCCAGAAAAAGTGAGGGGGGTTAAAAAAAAAAAAAAGAAAAAAAAAAAAGAAAACCGCCAGCTCATGGCACACGTGTGTATGTGTGCGTGCGTGTGTGTGTGCGTGTGTGTGTGCGTGCGTGCGCCCATGCAGGGGTCCATGGCAATGACGAGTGTGTCAGAGCTAAGTATAAATTCCTGTAATTAGTCTCTCAGTGAGAGGAGCAGAAGACAGATGGTGCACCTTCCTACCCTACACACACACACACACACACACACAGACACAGACACACACACACACACACACACACACACACACACACACACAGAGTTAAAGTCATCAGAATCAATAAAGCTTGTAACCTACTTCACTTGAGTCCCAACAGGGATTTATGTGAGAGACATCTTTTTCACCGCGTCTCCCTGTATTTCTTTCTGCCTTTGAACATTTCCTACATATGTGCACTCCCTTACCTGCTACAGGCTGTATTTTTCAATAATGCCTGATAGACAAATAGCAATTCTTACTCCTTCCAAATCTTTGACTGTTAGATACTCCATGTCACTATTTCTCACACAAACTGTTCTTTTTTTATATACAGTCAAAATTGTCAATGCAGTCCAAATATTATACATATAATGTAATCTGCCTGAGGAGCTGCACTTGGGTCTTAACAAGCGACTTCTTCAAGCCTGACTATCTTCTTTTTACAAGAGAGCGGCAGATTCTTTGGGTCTCGTTTCCGCTGACATCCTTTCATCCCTCGCTCTCCCACTTCTCTCCTTTCCTTTATCCCTCTCAATTACTACTCTCGTCCTCTCGTCACATCTTGCCTGCTACTCCTCCATCTTAACATGCTTCGCTCTCCTCTCTTGGGCACTCATCTCCTTTCTCCCCGTCAATACTTCACCACGGGGTAAAAAAAAACACAATGCAGTAAACATTTGCTTGTCCTCCACCAGGTTTCTGAGAATTCTTCATAACTCACATCACATCTCGAGTTACATGTACGCAGCATTCAAGCACAATACCCAAGAGGCACACAGGCTCAATCACATTCGCATCATACCACTTGGAGAACAATCAAAAAGACACATGAACAGCTTCATTGTAGCCTTTAAGTCATATGGACATGGCCACACTTTCCTACAGTAAAATTTGAATCGGAATCTGCCTGAAGAAAAACAATGTTATAATGTATAGTATAAGAATGAGTTCTCCACGCATAGATAAAGTTTACTGTATGTAGTCCTGCAACGAAAGCTAATTAAAAGTGAGCACTTGTTAAAGAGATAATGCCTAGAAACTAAAGCGCACTTTAAAACTATACCCTGAGGCAACGCAGCCAAAGTGTAGGGTAAGATGGACACAGATTCAGTCAGTGTCTCTCCAGATTGATTCGTATCATTTTCGACGCAACCCATTCCATTTCCATCACCCTTTGTGGCTGAATGAAAGTCAACAAACACAAACAAGCAGCAATAAAAGGGAGGTGGAGAAAAGGCAGACAACTTGATTTATGAGGGTATTGATCAGTTTCTGTTGGATTGCACAGGTGATGTGTCAAATTTGAGATCAATAAAACCCAATGAGGTGAAGTGAGCAACCACAGACAGAAATAATTGAAACTCCGTTCAATAGTGAAGAACAATAATGATACCTCTTACCAAAATTAATAGGTTGTCAAGACTGGGATCGAAATCTGATCAATTGAACGGAGGCACAGTTGTTCTGCGCCACATGGAAGAGCAATAGGTATAGTAAATATTCTGATAAATCCAGTTTCTATGGAAACATGAGCATACTAAAAGTAGGGCTGAAAGCTTTAGATAAATGGAACAAAATTTGGGTCAATTTTGGTTTCTGTAAATTTTATCTCTAGGAGAATAGACTCCAGCAGTGGTTCTCGAATGTTTTACACAATTACAACATTAAAAACATGGCTCTTCATGTACCACTGAGGCAGAGGTTTGATTCCTTAAAAAAGTAGATTTATTATTGCATAAACTGTAGGAAGGTTACAGGATAGGATGATATAACAAAAAATACTGTAAGAGAAATCATTGTCATATGTATATGTAATCTATCTAATATTAGCACCGCCACCATTCAGTTGTTTCATATTTAAGTGTATTACTCACTTTCTCACATATGAGCTTCTAGCATATCTTAAAGCCATATGCTGGATGTTAATGTTGAAAACTTGAGTGTGAATCCCCACCCTTATCCCCATTCTGCATTTCCTGTACATCCTCCTATCTAACCCAAGCACGCCACTCATGTAAACCACACATACACTCTTACACAAACACACACCATTCGTATCATTGCTTTTCCATGTCCCCTTCCTTCCTCTCTTCCTTCTTACTTTCATAAAAGCCCTTAATTCCCACCCAACCCCCATCCTGAATGCCTCCCTCCCTCTCTTTTTTCCTCTTTGCCATCTTCTCTCTCAGACCCTCCCTCTGTGGCTCTGGTTGCTTTGATTGCATTTCAGAAATCAACGCCTGACCTTGAAGATCTATTCCAAGGTCAAATATGCCTGTCTGAGGAAATATAAAATCTGGCACATGACCTCCATTCACACCTGAACACAACAATGCCCTCAGAGACGAACAACGTTTTACACAGGAATCCAATCAAGCATCTCACTCACACACACAAGTATAAGAAAGAAAAATACGATAAAGACAAGCAATGTTGTTTGTAGTTATTGACTACAAACAACATTGCTTTCAAATATATGAGTTAATAATGCCAATGTCAAACATCAGCAAGAACGGACATTTGAGGACACCAATTAAGACTACCAATAACAGGCAGCGGGACGCGTTACTTAAAGCATGATAGCAAAAGATCTTTACAGATTTACACTAGCATTTAACAGAAACAAAATGGTAAATGGACTGCACTTATATAGCGCTTTATCTACACCATCACAGTGCCCAAAGCACTTTACAAAAGCTCATTTTCACCCACACATTCATACACTAATGGGCGACTGCTGCCATGCCCACTGGGAGCAAATTAGGGTTCAGTCTCTTGCCCAAGGACACTTCGGCATTTCAAAGCCAGGAATTGAACCAGTGACCCAACAGTCACTGGACGACCTGTTCTATCTACTGAGCCACAGCAGACCAATTAAAGTGAATCCAGGTGTAAATGGAAAGAAAGTACATTAGCTAAATGAGGATGATGTTAATTTGCTGATCTTAATAAGATGAAGGGGTTTGAGTGCATCTTCAGGTCACCATGGTGATCTTCTATTTGACAATGAGTGACAAGGATTCATTCATATCCGATAGTATTGCTTGGCTATGTCTCAGTCGGGCAAATGGCTTAATGATCAAAAGTATGACTTGACCAGAAATGTTTGACTGCATGCAATTATTAATCAATCTTGTTGTACTCCTATTTTAGTTCTCCCAAGTACCACCACAATATGCTGGAGGACATACAACTACACATCAACACACACAAATCTCATATGTGTACTGTAAATGTTGTATTGTAAGGGCAGGTAGTGAAAGTGATGGAAAAATGTAAACTAATACTACAATAAAGTGGTTGCATAAGTGTGCACCTGTTCTTATTTCCATTTAAACATGTTGTCGCTAGCCAATAATGACCATGTCTAGAGAGTGATTAACTCTAGTTTAGCTGATATCGTGATTCTTCCTTTCATTTACCTGTTGCATTTTACAGCAAAAGCCACGATCAAAAGAAAAAAAATGTTCGCTGTGGACTAACTCTGTCAGACAGCCCTCATAACTCTATTATTTTCTTCTATTCTAATCTAAATCCAAATGAACATCTGTGAGGTAATCTGAGGAGGACATCAACAGTTGACACCTTAACAATTTGACAGGTTGTGTGAGGGAAAAGTGAACATTGGTGCTGTCCCATGCAAATAGAGTCCTTCACAGAGAGACAGAATAGCTATGAAAAACCAAATGCATTAGTAATAAAGCCAAGAAAGTATTAGTTTATGTGCAGATTAATGCGACGACAGTACATGTTTGGTTACAGTATAGTTATTTATCTTTAGATCTCAACACATGAGCAGGGCCAGAGAACCAGGGAGCAACAATGGACAAGTTAAAAAAGGGTGTACAGAATGTGTTGGATGTTGTACCTTCAGTGTTTATGGCAGACACATAGCTCCAGTTGTATCTCTTGACTATGTCCACCATAGCCCTTGCCTGTTGGGCATCGGATGGCACCACCCGCATGAAGTACTTGTAAAGACTCTGAAAAAGTACAGATAAAATTAGGGAAGAGCACGAGTATGTCATTTATGAGCAAACTATGTCTCACCTTATCACTTAGATCCATGCTAGTAGCAGAGTAGGCAATTTGTGGTATGTTGAACAGTTGTAGAAGGTTCTGGACCTGGATGGCTACTGAGCTTGATCCTGGCCCGATTAAACCCACAATGGGCTTTTTCCCTCGCATGGGAGTGGTAGAGGGGTCTGTGCACTTCATGGTTGCACCCCCGGCGCCTCCTCCCCAAGGGTTTCCTCCACCCCACTCCTCTGCTTCATCAGAGGATACCAACGAATCCCGAATAAACTCAATGCTCTGCTCCAGAGCCACAGCGGAGTGCCAACAGGAGTCACGGATCTCACATCCAAGGGTGATGTTGGGAAGGATGTGAGGGTCTGCGTTGATGCGGTCCAGTGTGTGCATCATCGCCTCCACCCGCTGAATACCGTACTGCTCTCGAACCGCGCCACACTTACGTTCATGAACCTGGACAGGAAGGAATAAGGAGTAAACACCTAATCCTAAAATGATGACCATAGCTCTTTTATAGTACTATAGATTACTCACGCATATATTGTTTTATACATTATAATGGGAAACATACAAAATATTCCAAAACCAACCTTGTCAGCAGGAGGCTGATGATGCACGGAGAACAAGGCTCCAATTATGATGTCTCCAGGTATGTGGGCTACAACTCGCCGTTCACTCGACTGGGCAGAGTCAGTTTGCTCGAGTGCCACCCAAACAACGAAGAGTAGCCACAAAATCATCTTGGTCTGTTCAGTAATCAGGTGAATTTAAAAGATACTGTCACAGGTAACTACTTGTCCTGGAAACATTTTTTCTAGCCATAGCAAAACACTCTTGCTTCAGGTTGTTTTAACTCATTCTTCTCCGTCTCCTGTCTACAGATTTCAACGCTGGAAAGTCACCAGAACAGAGACAGGTGCAGCAGTGAGACTTGGGAAATTTGACAGGAAATCTTGAATGAGTTTCAAGAGATGATAGAAGTTCAGGCTGCACCGTTTCAAAGGGAGAGCAAATGTCCAAAGTAAATGGCAACAGACAGACATGTTCACATGAACCTGGAAGAAGGGGTGGGGAAAAAAATGTCAATCATAAACACTGCAGCTGCTACAGGACACAAATGGAACACCAACACAGACCATTTGTAATTATGCATAAATACATATTTTGCACATTCATTATGTTACGAGTAAAAATACAGACATTCTTTTTTAATTTGTTTTACACACAGGCAAGTCATTGATATGACTAATTGAAGTGAATCCAGGTGTAAATGGACATTGGGCAGCTTTGCCAGTCCAACTACAGTGGACCCCTTAAAGGTCAATATTAGATATTATATATATTACATGTACAATATTAGGGATTGAACTGTCATAATGCACGTCAGCATATGATGGAAGGAGTCAGGGCACGTCACTAGTAGGTCTAAGTCATAACTACCCCTCCTGTTTCCTCATTACAACTGAGAGCATTTAAGTTTTATTGTTTTTAAAAAAAATATTACACTTATTAAATTATCAAACCTTGTTTTGTTTTTTTGCCATAACCCGGAAGACCTTCTTTGTCTTCTACTGCTGCGACTCCATACTGCCTATGAAGCTTTAAAGCCGCACAAAACAAGGTTGAGGAAAAGAATTACGGTCGTGTTTTATTTCCTGATTTGTGTTAAATAAACACCTAATAGAAAATTAGATAAAGGGTAGTTTTTTGTTTTTCAATTTCCAATTTTCAAACGAGACACGGGCGATGACTTGGTTCCCGTTTTTTGTTTACATACAGTACATCAAAACAAAATAATGAAATAGGATTGTTTAGTTTTTTGTTTTCCTACATCATAAAGAAAATTAAATGGCCACAAAGTACACGGACCGCAGCAGTCCAGGGCGGCATTCTCTGGGGGGAGTGGCACTTTCAATTATATTTAGAATAATTTGTTCCAAAGTCCAAACTTCTGCCTACATCTAACCTACAGTATATTAATTGTACAGGCCATGTTCATTTTACCGTTATTAACATACAATTAAATATAAGTACAGTAAATCTAAAATTAAAATTGATAAAATGAATAAAAATGTTTTAGAATTTAATCAATGTAATATCGTTGCAACTGAATAATGTGGAACAGATTCCCTTGAATGCAAATCCCATCACCTAAACTGTAGGTTTATGCATATTGTATTCTATTATTAAACCGTCAGACAGATGAGAGCTACTTTTTTTTCTCAGGTAAACCTTATAAGTAACTATCCTTCGGTTTTCTACCCGTGAAATGACAAATGATTTACTGCACAGGATAGCAAAGCAACCACTTCTCATGCAGAGCAAGGTGAGGGTCATGGCACAGTTGTCTGGGCTTTGCTGACTGGGGGGAGGTGACAGCAAGAAGAGAGGAGGGGGGGGGATTATTAAAAAAAAAAAAAAAAGTAAAATAATAAAAGGGGGGATTTGACGGGGGCACGGTGGACGACTGGGTAGAGCGTCTGCCTCACAGTTCTGAGGACAGGGGTTCAATCCCCGGCCCCGCCTGTGTGGAGTTTGCATGTTCTCCCTGTGCCTGCGTGGGTTTTCTCCGGGCGCTCCGGTATCCTCCCACATCCCAAAAACAAGCACGGTAGGTTGATTGACAACTCAAAATTGCCCGTAGGTGTGAATGTGACTCCGAATGGTTGTTTGTTTGTATGTGCCCTGCGATTGGCTGGCAACCAGTTCAGGGTGTACCCCGCCTCTTGCCCGAAGATAGCTAGGATAGGCTCCAGCACGCCCGCGACCCTGGTGAGGAGAAGCGGCTCAGAAAATGGATGGATGGATGGATGGATGGATGAATGGATTTGACGGGTAAAAATACTCAACTAAGTGTGAAGGTACAAGACAAAGAGGTCAACGGGGAAAATGAGAAGCACGTGACATAAAGAGCAAGAGATCCATCCATCCATTTTCTATACTACTTATCCTCATTATAGAGTCGCAGGAGTGCTGAAGCACTCCCAGTTGACTTCGAGTGAGAGACAGGGTACACCCCGTACTGACAGACAGCCAATCAGAGGACACAAATAGACGAACAACCATTCACACTAACATCCACACCTAAAGGCAAATGAGAGTCTTTAGTGAACCTAACCTACTTTTTGGGGGAATGTAGGAGGAAGTCGGAGTACCTGGAGAAAACCAAAGCAAGCAAGGGGAAAACATGCACCCTCCACACATACTGGAGCCTGGATTCGAACCCCCAACCTTACAACAGTGGGGCACATGTGCTAACCACTTCTTCACCGTTTCACAACTGTGCTGCTGAGTTCCATTTATGAAAAAGTCAAGAACATGATAAAAAAGGCAACAAGGGACAGTCTGGCTAATTGTAATTAACGTGACGGTGTCAGGAAGGCAGCCTGGCTAACTGCTGCTCTCGTAATGAACAAGTCAAACAGAACAGCTCCTCTTTCACATACTTACACACAGGCCCACTCACTCACTGAAGACAAACTACTAGTGTTTCATCTCCAAGATTTTCACACATTCAGTCATACACTATTGCACTCCCCCTTTGTGTCTCTGTCTCGTTGCGTGGGCCTCGCTGATGCTGACAGCAAGAGAAAATCCAATCCTTAATCCTTCCCCCCCCCGAAAACAAACTACTCACACACCATTATGCATTGACAAATACATTCAAATGCAACACAAGATGATCGCCAAAGCCTCTAAATACAATTTAGAAAGAACATACCACAATAATAATAACTGAAATTTCACTTCCGGCTATTCGTTGAAGATGTGTCAAGAGTGTTACTATATTGTTGGGTACAAAAGTGTCAACATTACATTAAAATGTATAAATTATTTTGTGATTCAATTGGAAATACAAGGTAACCTCTGTGTCTTCAGATACAGTGCGATGTCTTTTAACTACCTATTTGAGACATTTCATGCCAATGAGTCACCGAGTAAATGCTGCTTGTGCTAAAGCATGAAACTGTCACCCCGCGCAAGGGATCGGTGTTTATGCAACACATGACTCCTTTGGGGTCTCAAGTTTAAAGGGTAATAGAAGAGTTGCTCACAAAAAAAAACACAATCACACAGTAAAATAAACTTGCTCCATTTTGATTACTTTTACAGTCTGTCTATTCAAGTGTTTATATGTGAGGGACCTACTAATTATTTGAATTTAAATCAACATAAGCAGTGATACATAAAACATTATATTTTTATGACCTATGATGAAAATGAACGCCACGCGCATCATAAACAGTAAGTCACAGGAACATGTACAGACGACACAAACACAGGGCGAACAATTAACATAATGTAGCATTTCGGGAAATATTATGGAGAAAATAAGCACAGTCTGTTTTCTTTTGCGCAAGCCTTTTGCCGAGTGATCGCAATAATGCCCCATATTTTTACACATATGCACCACCGAGCACATTGCAGCATTGAGTAATACATTTGTTTTCTGTCTTTTGCAATTATCCCTAATTACTTGCCCCTTTTTTTTGTTTTCTTTTTTGTTTTAATTATTCAACAAGTTGTTGAAGGATAACCAAGAATTGTGTCTCTATAAAAGACACACCAGGGTACTACAAACACACTGGGAAATGCCCCCGTGGGAATGTAAGAAAGACTATAAAGATAAAGGACAATGTCTGTACATTGTCTCCACTAAGTCCCAAAGCTGAGTGGACTTGAACTGCTCACAGTGCAGCAGCAAGATCAGACAAGGTGGGTGCGAGTCCACCTGACTTGATCGCATCCAAAAAAATCACTTGATGCAGAAATGTTTGAGAGCCAAGCAAAGCCCTCTTTGCGCCCTCTTAGCTGGAAGCAATTAATTCAATTTCCTACGTTTAACAGCAATTATCAACTCATAGTGAGGCGTCTTATCCGTGCATGTAACAATAACGATAAAGACGTTCGGTGCTGGTGCAGCGCTGCGCCCAACCAGCCGCAATGGGAGAGAGGAGCTCCTTGGAATCCTGCACACACACTTGGGTGCCACTTCGGCGCACAACGTGACAGAGTGTAAAGCTGCACACGAATACAAACAGTCCCGATGTTTATACTGTCCCCAATGGGAAGGCAGGATCGCCTTCACACAACATGCAACCGCTTTTTCTTGACAATTATGCCTTTCTGTACCCATTCTGATTTTACGAAGGTGACGACAAACTACGGTCAAATAAGTCTGGGCGTGCGTAGAAGAGCGAGTCTCCACGTGAATATGAAATTAATTACAGGTGACTTTGCTATTTCTGCAAGAGCTGAAGTCTTACCTTCCTTGCTTGTCGCTCCGCGTGATAATTCGGTCGCAATTTTTGCAATCTATGAAGGGAAAACGATCGCAGCGGTGACGCTCAGTCGAATGTCAAAGCCAGCAGCTTTGCCTCATCTGACTGCGACCGCTTCCTCCGTTTTCCAGTCACGCACACCTGAGCCTTGTCCATCTAAACACATCTCCTTCACCCGCTGCTCGCACAAACAAACACAACACACCATTTCACACTGGTCAACAAACGCTGTGTCGATATCGAGTTTAGATTTTAGAGGAACACCTCAACACCGTAAAGTTCTGAGACAAGTGCCAGCCGCCGAACAGGTGCGCCAAGTTTGAATGTAGGTAAAGCTAAGCTATGAGGTCAGGCTAAGCTAAGAAGTTAAGCTAAGCCAAGAGGTCAAGCTAACATAAGAAGTCAAGCTAAAGCCAAGAGTTCAAGCTAACACAAGAAGTCAAGCTAAGCTAAGAGGTCAAGCTAAGCTAAGAAGTCAAGCTAAGCTAAGAGGTCAGGCTAAGCTAAGAAGTCAAGCGAAGCCAAGAGGTCAAGCTAAGATAACAGCTATTCCTTATTTGCAAAGCCCTAGCGTTGTTTCTTAATATATAATTATTAGATACTGTATTATTGTATATAGTAACATTCAGCAGTGTATTTTTCATACGCATGGGTTAATATCACTATGAAGTGCCTTAATTTGGTGTCTTTATCAGAATCAGTCATCATTAAAAAGATTTGCAGGGTAATGAAACTCTGGGGGTCTTACAGGTGGCCAAACATTTGCACGCTTACCAGTACAATAAGTCTCCTAAAATGTATTTCCTTCATTAAAAAAAAATAAATAAATAAAAAATGTTCATTGGATGTAAGTGATTTTGGCATGTCCAGCACACTGCTCTACTAACTACAGTTTGTGTAAGTGGTTAAAAGATACTAAATCATTTTACATGGTTTGATTGTCCACAACAAGTTATTGATGAAACAAGTCATTTTGATCGTTACAGATATTCTATTTTGGTAATATTATTAAATATTTTCCATGTGTATCTGAAATTACTGTCCACCCTGTCATTATGCGGTCACTTCCCCTTTAAGAAACCCTCTGATGTTCTCAGTGACATTACTGTAAGCATTTCATCTTTCTTCATTGGAGGCTCGAACAGTAATACTTGCAGAACAAATACGTACACGTTTCATAATTTTTATCCTAATTATTTGTATAGTTGGATCTTGTCAAGCTTAACATGTCCACTCTGTCATCCATTGATATAAATACCTTTCAGAAATCACAATATACTTGTTAAGCAGTACACAGTCAGCTTGATAATGGAATCATGTTGCTAGAGGAAGGTCCACCATGTGCTTATTACATGCTAACATTAACCAAAAATATCCACCCTGTCATTGTCCTCCCTGTCAACAAACTCAAATATTTACCTGTTTGTATGTATATTGTCTCCTTTCAGTTAATAAAAAAAAATAATAATAAAAGAAAGAATGAACGAAAGAAAAAGTGTAATTGAAGTTTAGTGGAAAATCTTGAATTTTGGGATGTGTAATGGGACTGTCTCAAAAGCACCTCATGGTGATGTTGACTCACATATAACATATTTAAGGCAACCACTTCAGACTACAGGTTCGGAGTAAGTCACATACCGTATATGCATGCATTAGCCACTTTGCACTTAGTATCTGTACTTGCATTAGTTAGCTGTACAGACATAGTTTTTAATGGTACCAAACCAGTCTCCATGTTGGCCTTGATTGAACCTGTATTGAGCCAAGGCACCCATTTTACATTAGAAAAATCTCAAGGCACATCACCAAACAAAAATGTCACAAAAAGTATGAATCCTGAAGATACGTCTTACGTCGATAGGCCTATGTTCAAAGTGTCTCTATGACCTGACAGCAGAATATTCTTAAAATCCATCCATCCATCCATTTTCTGAGCCGCTTCTCCTCACTAGGGTCGCGGGGGTGCTGGAGCCTATCTCAGCTGTCATCGGGCAGGAGGCGGGGTACACCCTGAACTGGTTGCCAGCCAATCGCAGGGCACATAGGAACAAATAACCATTCGCACTCACAGTCATGCCTACGGGCAATTTAGAGTCTCCAATTCATGCATGTTTTTGGGATGTGGGAGGAAACCGGAGAGCCCGGAGAAAACCCACGCAGGCACGGGGAGAACATGCAAACTCCACACAGACGGGGCCGGGGATTGAACCCGAGTCCTCAGATCTGTGAGGCTGATGCTCTAACCAGTCGGCCACCGTGCCGCCATTATTAAAATCACTTTTGAAAAATCTTCCCTCTCTGGCCCCATTTGATGCCTCTAATTTAATCTTGATTATTATTTTAAAACTTTGCACGGCGTGACAAAACTAGCCAATCAGAGACTGTAGAGACAGGAGGCGTGACCAACTAGTCTGTCAATCATTTGCACACGCTCACTGCGCATGTGGAGCCTCACGGGGACGCACTACAGCCTCTTGCAAATAAAACTATTATAATTTTCACGTCACAATATTTAACTCCAATTAGCAAAAAAAAAAAAAAAAAAAAGGAATTGGACAGTTCTCTCTCGGGGCAATCATATCTGAGCTGAGATGTCAACATGGCTGACCTTGGAAAACCACCACATACGTCACGTCACCGTTCTCATCGAGTTGTCAGGTAAGTTGATCACCTATTTTATATTTTTAATTGATTGTACATTAAAAAAAATTCATCACCCTGGTAACATTCCGTGTAACATTGCACGCTCGTGACTGACCGAGGTGCACTATGAGGCAGCCAGGACAGCATGACAGGCCAGTCTCTTCCTGGATCTTTTTTTTTTTTTTTTCAGGTTTAGTGAGCTGGGGACGTGTCGCGAGGGGGCGGGGATTGAAGTGAAGCTACATTCAAACCTTGCTAGCAGTTGGATAACTGTATATTGTACCTTTAAGACATGACTTATTCTGTTGTATGAATGGCAAATGTTAACAGACAAGACTTGAATGGATAGTGTTTCAAGTCCTAAAATTCAAGTCTAAATCGAGTCTGTCATAACTTTTAGCAAAGCAGCTCCAAGTCCTAAAATTGGCGACTGAAGTCTGACTTGAGTCAAGTCATGTAACTCGAGTCTGCAACCTCTCCTACTTAGGACATTTAAGTAACCCAAACTTAACTGTTGTTCGCACAAGGGGCATGGCTTAAGCATTACTCTAAAACACCTGTGCAAGAGGCGTAGTTGGTGATGTCATTTCGTGGACACAGTCCCGATAGCAGGGTTTCGCAAACACTTTCGGTCCTGGGAAACCCTTACAGGAGATACGTTTTTCCAAGGAGCTCTTCATAATCATAAAGCCTGTTAAACATAACTGTCATCTCTAACCCCATTTGCCATAGGAATTAAAACCTTACCTATTTTCAAAAAGAAATGTTGTAATGTATGATAACAAATTCACATTTTTCAGAGCAGGGGTGTCAAAGTCATTTTTGTCACGGGCCACCTTATAGTTATAACTTCTCTTGGAGGGCTATTATGACTGTGAGCCCATATAAATGAATTATCCATCCATCCATTTTCTGTACCGCTTTATCCTCACTAGGGTCGCGGGGATGCTGGAGCCTATCCTAGCTATCTTCGGGCAAGAGGCGGGGTACACCCTGAACTGGTTGCCAGCCAATCGCAGGCCACATAGAAACAAACAACCATTCGTGCACACATTCACACCTAAGGGCAATTTAAATTCTTCAATCAACCTAGCTAGCATGCATGTTTTTGGGATGTGGGAGGAAACTGGAGTGCCTGGAGAAAATCCACACAGGCACAGGGAGAACATGCAAACTCCACACAGGCGGGGGTGGGATTTGAACCCCAGTCCTCAGAACTGTGAGGCAGACGTGCTTAGTCGTCCACCGTGCCGCCTATATTTTATATCACCTCATATAATTACATCAATCCATCCATCCATTCCCTTAACCACTTATCCTCACTCGGGTCGAGGGCATTCTGGCGGCTTTCTCAGCTGAGAGGTGGGGTACACCCTGAATTGGTCGCCAGCCATTCGCAGGGCACATATAGACAAACAGCCATTCACACTCACATTCACACCTACGGACAATCTAGAATCTTCAATCAACCTATCGTGCATCCTTTTGGAATGTGGGAGGAAAACCCGGAGAAAACCAGGCACAGGGAGAACATGCAAACTCCACACAGGGAGGCTGGATTTGAACCCGGGACCTCAGAACTGTGAGGCAGATGTGTTAACCAGTCGCCCACCGTGCCGTCCATATAATTACATACACACGACAAATTGATGGATAATTAGTTTTGAAATCAATATGTCAGTATTTGAATGTATGCCCGGGGAATGACGCTGACAGAACCTTCCATATTCCCACTTAGTCCTTTTAAAACTGATTTTAAAGTGATTCATTCCGAATATTTTAATATGTGTGTGCCCTTTCTTGCATGTTCCGTGAGGAATAAAGGCGGACTTGACATGCGTGCCTCTGTCCCTCGGATTACGAGAGGTGACGCTATACGTGAAAGATCATGATAGATGGATAGTGTTTCAAGTGTCATAGCAGAAGCCGCTGACCTCCACATGCAATGCAGTGCAAATGAACACGTACATGTGCTTCCAACTTCAATTTGGAATTATTTTGCTTAGTTTTCATTCTATGCAGTGTTAAAACGCATGCTAACGCAAACATGAGTGGGGGCGGCGCAAATTAGAAATATGTCAACTTCAGCGACGTAGATGAGAAATTTTGGTCCAAGATAACATTCCGAGACATTCCAATGAATAAATGTTCAATAAACGGAAAGCATACCTCTGCTTGCGGGACAGGTGTGCGGACTTGGAGAAGAACAACATGCCTCATGCGTACATCATGGCATCGCTGCTCGCTGTGGTTAATCTACTTTTTCACTATGGCAACAAATGAACCCCCTTCTCTCTTTCTCTCTCTCTCTCTCTCTCTCTCTCTCTCTCTCTCTCTCTCTCTCTCTCTCTCTCAATGCACCAATGAGGAGGCTCCAATCACATTACAGGCCACCCAACCTCTCCTACTCTCTCTCTATTTCTCTCTCTGTCAATGTCTCTGTCTCTCGTCCTCTCTCACACACACAGACACCTACCTCCACTATACCATCTGGAGATGGATACTGATAAAGAGTGAGAGGGAACCATGAGGGAGTGACAGGGAATGGGTAATATGGGATAGAAGGGATTTCAGAGCTTGGCTATGACAAGGCTTGGATTAATTTGCCAGCCAAATGCATTTGAGATTAGTGGACCATTAAAAGAGCATAGACATCCACATGGACACACACACACGAGCAGGCTGGGCGTTGAGATGAAGTGATAGCCTTACTAATTCTGACCTCTATCTCTTGTTTCCTCCCCTTTTTGTTTTTTATCTTGATTTGACACCAACAAATAGGCTACGATGAAAACCATATGGAAGAAGCTGTTGGAATGTCTGCTAGTTTTAGTTTGCATTGTTCGGTAGCGTCTACCTAAGGGAAGGAGCTGTAAGAGCTGGTGACCAGGATGTGGAGGGTCCAAGAGGATTTTGCATGCTCTTGTCTTAGTTCTGGCAGCATGCAAGTCCTCAAACGTTAATTTGGCCTACATCAATGGTCAGTGGTTATTTAAGTAAAAAATGTAGCGTCCCAAATATGGACATAGTTCCGGAAATAACATTTGATTTAAAGTATGAATGGTCATCACATGAGGATGAATGCAAGAAGAGAAGGCCTCAAATGTTACTGCAAACCTCCATGGGTAGTCATGTCAATAAATAACACATTAATGGCACTTTAAGTGTCCAAACAGGAGCAGCTACTCGGCAAACATGCGAACACAGATATCGAGTGCACAGTCATCACTTCAAATGGCTTTGAATTTTTTGTATCCCCCCCCCCCCCCGGTCACTAAATGACGTAATAGCGTGATGCGACTTCACGTGATGTGGACTAGTTATCCAACTCTTTCCGTGAAAATGACAAGTTTCATTTGTTTCGAATGTTTTTGTCAATATTGACGCTGACGTTTAAGCTAGTTACCATGTCTAACTCCGCAGCCAACGGCAGTAGTTGTGGAACAATTTGTGTTGGCGGAGTCGAAAAATGAATAAAATAAATCATAATTTGTTGTCACTTATTACTGTTAACTCATAAATGGTGCTTGTAGAACTGTTGTATAAAAGCAGCATCTTATCACACTCGCGTGTACAACTTTCATGCAATACATATATTTATTACATGAATGAGGAGGAACAAAGGTATACTTTTGAGGCAATTGAAGAACCTCATATGGATCATTCTGCCCTGTAGAGATGCCACAGCCTTCAAGTTGTTTCATAAACAATTGAAAATGTATCTTCAATTCTGCACTGTCAACACTAATCACAGTTCGGCTAATCACAGTAACAGTTAATCATCCATTTTTTAGATGCTTGCCAGATGTTGGTGGAAAAAAACGCCAAAGACAAATATTCCCTATCAGTCCCCCATACCGTAACATGATTGAAGTTCGGTCTGTTGTCACATCACATCTCGTCTTTGTTTTTCATACTTCATCTGCTCAAAAGCAAGAATGATCTGGAGGGTCCCGTTTCCCTAGCAACCATTGGCTCTTGGAGTTAAAAAAAAAAGAAAAAGATCAGCCAACAGGCAATCAATCTGCTCCACTTGTGCCACTCTCACATACAGTACATATACACAAGCATGACACACACTTAGAGATGCTTGAATTGTGGTTAATGCAAAACTGGATCAATAATTGGATTACTGTTAATTGAGTGAAGATTAAACGGTACTATCATACAGCATGTGTTGATCCTAATGGAACTGGATTAAGATGTATGATAGATGAACATTACCAAGTTACTATAGTAGATCCATAATATATAGCAGTGCATCATGCATCATCAGTACATGTGGCACTGCAGAAAATGGATGCATCCAATACCGGGTACATATTCAACCTTTTTGACCTTTTCAAAATCTCTATTCAATGAGACATGTCACATTGTTACTTTAAAAATCAATCGATTAGTTATAGTTGCCTGTTGTACTGTGTAAAAAAAATAATAATTCGGACCTCCGTTATAATATTGTTTTAGGGTGATGGATGAATGAATGACAGCTAAGATAATTGATGATATTTTTTTTTCGGATAACATTACTGAATCTGAATTTACACTGCATGGTTCAAGTGAAAAAATTTACACTTTGCTCCAAAGTGGCATGGTTAGTGATATTGGTTGTAGCAGTAAGGAGAAAAAACTGAACTGACTATCCTTAGATCTGAATCAGGCCTCTCCCAAATGGATGTAGGTCGAGGAATTCAAGGTTACCTTCATTTAAAGGTCTGGGAAATAGTCAGTCCAGGCTGATTTCACAATATCCATGCATCCATTTTCGATAGTGCTCGTCTTCAATTGGGTGAGTGAGCTGGAGCTTATCCCAGCTGACTTATGGCCACAAGGCGGAGTACACCCTTGACCGGTTGCCAGCCAATCACAGGGTACATACAGTTCAGACAAACAGCTGTTTACGCTCACATTCACACCTGTGGACAATAGTTGGAGTCTTAAATGTTTTTGGAATATGGGAGGAAGAACTAACACAACCACGGTAAAGACATGCAAACTCCGCAGAGGAATGCTGGAGCTGAGATTCAAACCCCCAATCGCAGAACACTCATCCACTATGCTGTCAATGTAACAATATGTAACGTTGAATAAAATACAACAGATTAGGTCTTTATTAGTCATACACTTGGGAAACTCCAAAATATAATACTCCCAGTAGCTTGGATTTCAGGTGTATCTTTTATTTGATATTGTTTACGTTAGTGATGTCACTGCTCGGTGTCGACACTGCATTTTGGCCACACAGGACTTCTCCACTGTGAAGCAGACATGCTAACCGTATCCACTACTTCACCATGCTTGTGGTTCTAAACATGCCCATGATATTTTGTAAAGGAGTGAATTAACCACATTGTTGTGTATCACATATTCCCAAGGCCATTACTTCAACAGCGGCACTGTATGTGCATGTGTGTAAAATACATTTGTATAGTGGCATGCATATATAAATATCTATACAGTGTAAAGCTTTATCACCACTTTGCTTCCTCTGCAAATCACAACCACAACAGCCAGTGCCATGGGTGACACATCAATTAGGCAAGGCTGTTTTAAAATAAGAGGAGTTGCCATGGACACACAGCTGATTTACAGGGTTGCCACTCATCCGTCATACTGTATTGGCATTTGAAGTGAGACAAAATGAGAAAAACACTCATCAAACAGGGATGTCAGGCAATCAAATGTATCTTGAACGGCAAAGCAATGAATCAAGAATATATTGCAAGGGAAATCATTTCAGCAAGTTTACCTCTCCCCTTGCCCAAATTCAGCTGGGGTAGGCTCCAGTTTAAACTGAACAGGTAAACCAATGGGTGAGTGGATGGATGGATGGATGGATGGATGGATGGATAGATGGATAGATAGATAGATAGATAGATAGATAGATAGATAGATAGATAGATAGATAGATAGATAGATAGATAGATAGATAGATAGATAGATAGATAGATAGATAGATAGATAGATAGATAGATAGATAGATAGATAGATAGATAGATCCTGTAATACATTATTACAACAAAAGAGCTGATGTTGGCATATTGAATGTAGCCAATGAAATGCTAAGACTGAAAAGAAGAAATGCTAATCCAAAGCAGTTTAAAGCAACATTGTGTGAATGTGTACGCGTGCGTGCGTAGGGGACAGAAATTGCACGAGCCATGCAATAATTAACCGGCGGAACAACTTTAGAAGTGAGGGGGCCCAGTACTTTGGGGGCACTTTATAGTACTAGTGGCACTTTTTACCGCCTGAAAAACCATCGTCAGGGCTCGCTGGGTGCTTATCAAAATGTTCCTGTCCTGAAAAAGAGTATTGTGGCACATATGGTAAAAAGTTCAATGAAAAATGTAATGTTGATAGAACATGAATAAATATGGCGCAATTTGCTTGTGGGGGCTTTTAGGAGCATGCTCAGAATCTTTCACGTGTCCCACGCTGCCCTCTTGTGTCTGTTTGGAGACAAAGACAAGACATATGAGAAATACTTATTTATGTAACATTTGCAATTGAGCCGTGTGTCATGAGATCACATTTGCCGGGGTTGAACCGTTGCTTTACGGAATCATTCTTGGGAAAATAGACAGCTGGCTTTTTCTTTTTCTCCCACTCACAAACACGCGTTCTCCCAGAGGAGACTTGCGGTCAGATCTAGCCTGCGATGTTCATTCCTGTGCGCTCGAGCGAGTTGCTGCCGCAGATAAGCCGCATCCCGTGCCTGGTTTGCGGCAGCATGTGACCGCTTTGAGGTCTCGAGGTCTGCGCAAACCTCTAGACTGAGAGGTCCCCGTGAGCCCGGCGGAGGTCAAGTGCATGAGCTGAGAAAGCAGGCCTATTCCTGCATTGTGCAAGTGAGCGTCACGCTGAATCACGCGGTATAGCTCATAAAGAGAGACACTTTCAGAGACTTCTGTATGGTCCATTCATTTTGTTGTTCTAATTCATCTGAAGATTGCTGAATTTGGTTGTCAAAACTTGGTACAATCTGTAAATAGATTTTTCCGCTCCCTTGTTGCTCGGGCGTAATACACATTTCATAACAAGTTAGGCGTGGAATTATTTTCTGAAATCGGTGAAATTTCTACTGCCCCCTGAGAACGTCTGTTTGAAGCCACGCACTGGCCACGTACTTTTGGTCAGTCATCATGCGTCAAGAAAAGCAAGTTGAGCAAAAACTACTGAAACATTCGACATCTGTACACGTGCCTTCGAAAGTTTAGAGGTCAAATTAAGTTCACCTGTAAAGTGAATTTTAGGTTCATCCTGAAATTTCACCCCAAAGTCAAATACATCTCTAACCATTTGTGAGTACTGTATGCTTGACGTAATAAAGTGTATTAAAAAATATATATATATACAATAACGAGTTATATGTATCATCCATATTTAGCACCGCTTGGCTGCATTACGGTCAGGGGTGAGCTGGAGCAAACGGTCCTTTGGGAGTGGAGCTATAGAAAGCTAACCGTGTAGCTGTTTATTAAAAGATAATAAAGCTGTAACTACCTTCTCAACCTCGACATGAATTGTTGTGCCATATACCGCGGTGCACCTGCTCTTCTGGTGGGAAGTGTCCGTGGAGCTGTGCCGCTGCTCGGTCCGTGTGTGGAGAGGAAATCGCAAATAGCGATGCGATGCTAGTAACCAGAATATTACGACCCTAACTGATGCTTCGGTTAAGCTATTTGTGAGTTGTTGAGCCATCATTAGTGAGTTTGATGACGTGGTGAAGCATGCTTTTTAACTTTTTTCGGGTATGAAGGGGTCTTCTAGCTTGTGACAGAAAGTCTTTCCTGTCTGTGACAGGTAGTACTTCCTGTTAAATTACAAGCTAAAATAATACCGAGCTTACATCGCAATAGATTAGAATATGGTTGAAAAGTCCATTTATTTCAGTACTCATACAGTATGTGGATTCTTTAAACACTTGGGAAAATACTGTTCAGCGGGCACTTCACTTTTTGACTTGAACTACCTCACGAAATTAAGCTTGACACTATTTGCATGTGAGCATTTGACATGCGCACGTAAGAGCGATTGACATACTAGCGCGAGCGTTTTTGACATGCACGTGTGAGTCCGGTTGACATGCACGAGTGGGCGAGTTTGACAATAAGAGCGTTTGATGAGTGATTATGAGCGCAAGACATTCAGTCCTGCGTATGGGAGCGTTTCACTCGTGTTTGTACGAGCAGTTGAGAAGCGTTTATGAGCGAAAACATTTCAGTATTGTGTAATAGAGCCTTTTAGTAGTGTGTAAGAGAGCATTTGAATAGTGTGACAGCTAATCCTAAATAATGTCTGTAATGGCCACTCATAAAACATAATGCTCACACATATTTGACAACCATTAACACGCTTATTACTACACTTTCACACTGATTCAAATTGAACCGGTGGACCAATACTAACATTTTCCTGACCTATACATTTACAAAATTGGAACTTTATTTTCATTTTTTTCCGCCATTGCAATCACACATTGCCAATATGAATAAACATGGAACCTATGAAAAGGTTGGATAGGCACGCCGAGTCATACATTTGTGCCTGAGGTATAGTGCATCAGAGGTCAGCTGGTCTCAAGACAGAATAAAAGAATCTGGACTATTATCCTAAGCATGTGATTTTGTATGAGGGCAGACACAAAGTTGTGCGCGCGTGAGTGCGTGTGCGTGAGATCACACTTTACTGCGTCTGCGGACGCCCCCTAAATCAGCTCAATGAGTTTGGAGAGAACAGTTTACTGTGGGCAGGGTGGAGAGAGCGAGGGTGGAAGGAGGTTGGAGGCTTGGAGGGGAACACATTGGCGGAGCACATTCTCAAACAGCACAAAAGGTAGTTTTAATAAATGTGGATTTCAAAGATGCAAATTAATTTGTTTGTGTGTGGCTGACTAAGGTGGGGTAACTTTTATCTTTTCAACGGGTGTTACAGTGACCGACTGACTGCCAATACTTGAGCATGAGGAGCCTGTTCGCGGCCGTGCTTCTTCTGCAGCTTCTCGGGGCCTGCTTTTGCCAATTCCCTCGCCCCTGTGCCAACACAGAGGCCCTACGGACCAAAGAGTGTTGCCCCGTGTGGGATGGAGACGGCTCAGCGTGCGGCGCCCTGTCAGGCCGCGGTTTCTGCACAGAGGTGGAAGTGTCAGAAGAGCCCCACGGCCCGCAGTACCCCCACAGTGGGATTGACGACAGGGAGCGCTGGCCTTTGGCTTTCTACAACCGAACCTGTCGCTGTGCGGGAAACTACGGCGGTTTTAACTGTGGCGAGTGCAAGTTTGGCTACTGGGGAGCAAACTGTGCAGAGTACAGGGAATCGGTGCGGCGAAACATCCTGACGCTGTCAGCTGCTGACCGACAAAAGTTCATCTCCTACTTAAACCTGGCCAAGAACACTATCAGTCCTGACTATGTCATCACGACGGCAACCAGAGCAGAGATGGGCGAAAATGGTGAGAATCCTATGTTCGCTGACATCAACACTTATGATCTGTTCGTCTGGATGCACTACTACGTGTCGCGGGATGCCTTCCTGGGAGGGCCAGGGAACGTGTGGACGGACATCGACTTCGCCCATGAATCTGCAGCCTTTCTGCCCTGGCATCGAGTCTACCTGCTTCACTGGGAGAATGAGATAAGGAAGCTAACAGGAGATTTTAACTTCACCATCCCATACTGGGACTGGAGGGACGCCCAAACCTGTGAGGTGTGCACAGATAGTTTGATGGGGGGCCGCAGCCCCTTCAATCCAAACCTCATCAGCCCTGCCTCGGTCTTTTCATCATGGAAGGCAAGAATATTTTTAATGAACTTCTCCATGTTAATTTACGTTAATAATTGTGCCCCTTACTTATCCAGTTAAAATAGTTCAGCCATCTTTTTAAAGCACAGTTTACAAAAAAAAAATATCAGATCAACAAGCCAATTAGACTAAATGACTAAAATACATCATGAATTGGGATATAATTGACATTTACATACACTATATATTACATACAGCTTACTACCACATCTCAAAAACATGCTTCTTATGTTAACTGAAAAGGTTAAATTGTCCAAAGTGAAAATGTGAGTGTAAATGGTTGTTTTCTTTATGTGCCCCTTGATTAACTGGCTCAAAGTCTGCTGGGATTAGCTCCAGCTCACCCATGACCATAATAACGAGAAGTGTTATTCAAAATGGATGGATATACAATGTTTGATATACGCCATTTGCCTACCTACTCACAAATTAATCTTCTCACTGAATTTTTTTATTTGCTGAAAAACACACCTATTTGCAGTTTTTGTTGATGTTTTTTTTTCTTTCTGAAACACCCATAAATAGCCAAAGAATTGACGCCATCTTGTGGCATCTGGATGCCGAGGGACTGAGACAAGCCTTGTATGTCGGGGTGGAGCTAAATTTAGCCAAGGATGCGGTAGAAGTTACAAGCGAGTCGTCAGGCTCACTTTGGGGGATTCTTTTCTAAATCAAATAATCTATAAGCCATTTATCTTTTAGGGTAATGTTAGATGAATTTGAAATGATATTAAATTGCCGGGTTGTAGTTTGTGGCTTGTATATGCAGTTTAAAGTATTAAAATAGACAAATATAAACCGTTGTGGGGTATGTCAATTAGGAGGGCTCAGTCCCTATTAGTTTACATTCATGAAGAGCACAACAATATTACAGTATATACACTTACATTAACAATGATGAAGAACTTAATTTTTAACTTCCTCTTGATTTCTATTCATCATCCTCACTTACTAGGAACAGATCTTGCGTTTGTACAATATGTTGAATTAACTTGGTGTATCTCTCTGTTTACATGTACTGTAGGTGATCTGCACTCAGCCTGAGGAATACAACAGTCGCGAGGCATTGTGCAATGCTACAGTGGAAGGACCACTGCTGCGTAACCCTGGCAACCACGATACGAACAGAGTGCAGCGACTGCCGACATCAGCTGATGTCGACTTCGCCTTGGGCCTCCGCGAGTACGAGACCGGACCCATGGACCGATTCGCCAACATGAGCTTCAGGAACGTTGTTGAGGGTAAGATCCGGAAGAAGAAAAAAAAAAAAAAAAAATGTAAAACACAATTACACACATACATTTGTATTACAGTACTCACATGCCTAACAAATGAAGGTGAACATAATCCTCGGGCTAATCTCTCTAATCTAGAGGGGGATTTTTGGCCCATTTGCAAGCTCACACAGGGATAGATATTCATTATGGTGAAAATGTCCATCCCTCAATCTATCCCATC